>NC_091988.1:5001250-5301666 GCF_044704955.1 Pristiophorus japonicus | reverse complement strand
TACAGAACCTCCTTTATATTCATTCCATAATGGCATGAACAACGGGCAGGTTCTATCTAGGGTGGATGATGTACTCGGCCCGATTACTGTCCAGGTGCTGAAAATGAAAATCTATCCCTTTGTGCTTCCACACTCTGCCCCTGCTGCTCCCTCACCCCTCCCCCCACACCCGCCCCTGCTGCTCCCTCACCCCTCCCCCCACACCCGCCCCTGCTGCTCCCTCACCCCTCCCCCCACACCCGCCCCTGCTGCTCCCTCACCCCTCCCCCCACACCCGCCCCTGCTGCTCCCTCACCCCTCCCCCCACACCTGCCCCTGCTGCTCCCTCACCCCTCCCCCCACACCCGCCCCTGCTGCTCCCTCACCCCTCCCCCCACACCTGCCCCTGCTGCTCCCTCACCCCTCCCCCCACACCCGCCCCTGCTGCTCCCTCACCCCTCCCCCCACACCCGCCCCTGCTGCTCCCTCACCCCTCCCCCCACACCTGCCCCTGCTGCTCCCTCACCCCTCCCCCCACACCCGCCCCTGCTGCTCCCTCACCCCTCCCCCCACACCCGCCCCTGCTGCTCCCTCACCCCTCCCCCCACACCCGCCCCTGCTGCTCCCTCACCCCTCCCCCCACACCCACCCCCTGCTAAAAGGTACCCACTAGTGCCCTTGCACCTACATTTTTAAAAAGGTACCTATTTGTGCATGTCTGCTTAAAAATAAGCTTAATTTTAAAGAGCCTTGTCAAAGGCCCGCAAACAGGTGCAATTAGCAGAAACTCAGCTTAGCGATTAATTCAATCTGGGACTCCATCAGTTTTGTGTGTGGGATTGGCTTCCACATGATTTTTTTTAACCACCGCAAAAGATTACAGAGACTCAATTTGTGTTGGACGTAATTTGCACTTGAAATTCCCTGATCGTTTGTGCTGATTTAGTCGATGTGGGGCGAACTGTGCTGCAAGAACCAGTGCAGCCTAGCAGAAGATCTATCCACTGCCCCCCTCCCTCAACCTGCGTATCTGCCTCCTGAATCACAAATCATTTGCTTTGAAGCAAGGCTATTTGACAAAGTCTCAAAAAGCACAATTTAGTCAACTGTTAGACAGAAAATACACTTTATAAAAATGACCATTTTGACATGAGTAATTCAAATCAGTTTTTAAAAAACTCAAATAATCAAACTTAGCTTCAATTCACACTCAACATAACAAATGTATGTAATTTATAGCACTATAATGAGACCAGTAGTGGCATCAAATATATTTGACAGAGACTAATACCGCAACTGGCAGTTTATTTCTACATGACTGGGATTGGTAGCGTGTTCCTGTTTAGCTGACTAAATGGGACCAATAATACAGCTGGTAAGAGTTTGACAGATTGGCTTACTAGACTGTTTGCGGGATTGGTTGGTATTTGATTGACTAACTGGGACCAGTAACATTGCTGGTCGTGTCTTAGTGATTGACTGGTTGAGCTGGCTGGTGCAAGATTGAATGACAGCATAAGGATGGCAGTGAAGCTAGTTTTCTGATTGATTAGTACTGGCAAGATGTTGACAAGCAACATTCCCTTTAAGCTGTGTGACCACACAGCGCTCTGTGGGTCCCGCACGTTCGGTGAGCCAGCTTTTAAATGGAAAAACCGCGCATTTGCGGAATTTTGAATTTCCTGTGCAGCCGGTTCAAGGGGCCACGTGGATTGAAACAAAATTAGAGGGAGCATTGTTGGCAAGTGTTTCGACTGATTAAGTGAACATTAATGAGTATATGATTAGCACGGGGAAATTTACTGACCAGAATGAAAGTAATTTTTGCCAGCTATGACATAGGAATAATGATGGACAGTTAAAGACCCTCTGGTCCATCCAGCCTGTCCCACACCATTGTGATACATTGTGCATCACAATATATACACTCCGCCCCACCCAAAACCACGTGATCTCCTGGGAGAGGCAAAGAAAGATTTTGAGATACCCAGGCCAATTTGGGGGAAAACAATCGGGGAAATTTCTCTCTGAGGCGATCGAAACGAGTCCAGATCACCACTCTGGCCCTGAATTCCCTGCAGTACCTACCTTTTGTAAGAGATGATCTCCACCCCAGCCCGAAACAGGTCCAGCTCTCACTTGGAGGAATTCAGTGACTAAGCATTCACCACACGAAACGGCTGCCTGTTCCAGAGGTCCACTATTCTCTGGGAAAAGAACCACCTCTGGACATCAAACCTAGATCTAGATTTATACAACTTAGTTTTGTAACCCCTGATCCTCCCGAACCTATTTAATAGAAACAAACTGTCAACTGGAACACAATCTATTCCCTTCAATATCTTTCAAATATCGAATCAGATCACCTCTAAGTCTACTCTTCCCTAAAGTGTACAATTCCAACTTTTTTAGCCTTTGTTGACAATTAAGATGCCTTAGACTGGGAATGAGTCGAGTGGCCCTCATCTGCACCTTCTCCAAAGCCTCAATATTACCCACCATGTGAGGAGACCAAATGGAGACAGTGATCCCAATCTTTACTCGGGGCGGGATTGACAAGTGTTTGGGGGGAGGGGGAGGGGGCAATACAGGAGTTCTGAGAAAATGCTGTGGATTTTAAACTCTGTGTGTGTGTTTTCTCCCCGCAGTAGGATCCCCGTCTGGAAGCTAGACGGCTTGGCAGGCTGGGCTCCTGGTCGGGTAGGGAATGGTGTGGTAGAGGCCACAGCTGAGGAGATGGATGGGCGGTGGGCAAGAAACCCACTCCCAGGAAGCGGGTTGCTCATTTAAATATTTGAATGAGGCTACCTACCTGGTATTTTATCTCTCTTCCAGGTTAAAACTTGGTAAGTCATGTTTCCTTGGCTTCAGGAAACCTGGCAGCTAAGGGGAGGCGAGGACTGCTGTGTGGAAGAGGCATGTACTTTTCCAGCACAGCTTGTGGGCGAGGAGGAGCAGAAGTGCTCCCTCCCGACCCCGAAGTTAATCAATTATCTATTTCCCTCCCCGTGCTCGGCCCTCCAGCCCCTTATCATCAGACCTAACCCCCCACGATCTCCAATTTCTTTGATGATTTTCTAAATCTAAGTTAGGTTACAGAGCGCACTGAATTTCAGGACCACAGCAGTCCCTTCACAAGTTTGTTCCCTGTCGAAGCTCATGAAATTGGCAAAAAACCATTCTGCATCTGTCACAAAATGTAATATCGGGCTATCATCTGAATAATCTTCCCATGGTGGTGAAATTCTTCAAATGTTTTAGCTGCCATGAGTTTAAAACTTTTCAACGTGAGGCATCTACTCCAATTCCATTTTCCCTACTTTTTCACACATACATCTTTTAAATCTTCCTTTTCAAATACTTAATTCCCTTTTATATATTATGTTATAGCCATTAATGAGAAATAAACCTGTATAGAAAAAACACCTTACAACTTCATCCTTGGTTTTTCTAGTGATAATCCTGAGCCGATACCCTGATTTATTATTGATCTATCAACCAGGGAAACAATTATTCACTAGTTGAAAACTCTATTCGATTCCCTTTAATCTTCTCTGCTCGAGTGTGTAAAAATTTGTTTTTTTAAGTTTTACTTCATTGCAAACTTATATCATTTACATCACTCAAATAAAGTTGTACAGTCCCCTTTCCTTGATTCTAACTGTCTTCTTCGAAGTACATGCACTATTCTAATTATAGTCTAATCATCTGTACAAATTCATCATCACTTTCTTGCATTGCTATTCTAGCTCCTTGTGTATAAAACCCACAATATTATTTGCCAAATACAAGGTTGGAAGGTGATGTCTTTTTTTCTGGTATAATGTTGTTTTGATGGATATAAAGAGTATGGTTAAAGGCATACATATAAGTGACTACTTATGCTGTCTTTGTGAAATAAGCTGAAAATTCTACACCAAAAGAGTAGCAGTTCTTTTTTAAACAAAATATGGAACAGCAAGCAAATAAATGTGAAATGTATCTTTAAACAGGTTTTGGACTGATGACATCCATCTCTACCTCCCTAGACCCTCCAATACCTTTGAGCACTTGTCCAACATCCAGTCTTAAATGAACCGCAATTTTTTCCAGTTAACTACTGGGAAGACGGAAAGCCATAATTTTCAGCTCCCAGAACAAACTCTGTATCCTCGCCACTGATCCCATCCCCCTTCCTAGTCACTGTTTCAATTTGAACCAGACTGTTTGTATCCTCAGCATCCTATTCGACCCTAAGCTGAGTTCTCAATCCCATATCCTCTCCATTACAAACACTGTCAATTTTCAGCTAGATAACATCAGCTGCTTTTGCCCTGCCTCATCCCATCGTCTGCTGAACTTTTACCTATGCCTTTGTCAGCTCCAGATTCAACTATTCCAAAGCTCTCCTGATAGTCTCCCATCCTCAGTCCATCCAAAACTCTGCTGTTCATATCCTAACCCACACCAAGTCCCATTCAAACATCACTCCTGTTCTGGGCCCCTAGTCCCCAAAAGCCTCCAATTTAAAATTTGTATTGTGTTTAAATCCTTTCGCTGTAACCTCCTCCAACCATGTTCCCCTCCCCTCCAGAACTCTCCGAAACTCTGACTCAAGTATCTTTGGTATCCTGTCCCCCTTCCCCCCTGCCACAGTTGGCCATGTCTTCAGCCGCCTGGGCTCTACGCTCTGTCTCTCCATTTGCCTCCCCATGTTCCTCCTATCCTTTCACACCCTCCTTAAATCTCACCTCTTTGACCAAACTTAAGTTCACCCTTCCTGATATCGCCTTGGTGTGCACTTTTGTCTGATTATGTCTGTGAAGCATTTTCAGATGCTTTTCTGTACTTAAATGTAAATTGTTATTGCTGCGTTTGTCCTCCCCCTGAAAGAACAATTGACTGCTGTGCAATACCTCATCTAGTGGCCATGGTGAAAACTGACAGAATTGAATTCAAGTGGAATACAACTCCGGGAAATAAAGTCTACAAATTGCTGAACCAGGCCTCCCCTTGTTGTCTAATTCAATAGGATATGTGTGTACACACAGTTACACCATTGAAGTGGAGAAAGAATTCACACCTGCAATGAAAATGGCAGGTAGTGGGTGGAGATTGGACATTTACCCCAAGAGAGAATTAGAAGGCAAGTAACAATCCTGTCACTTGTGTAAACGTCCTTGTACCAGCAGTGAGAGCAAAAATGTTAAGAGGAGGCAGTTTATCAATTAAGACAGTCTGACCTGCATTCTTGGCCATTTGAGGTTTCCGACAGGGATGGAGAGAGATACAACTTTTAAATGTACCATTCTGTATGAGCCATGAAGACCAGAATGGGTCTGTATTCATCCCTGAGCATTGCCGAGTGACGAGAAAAACTGGCCAGAGTCTCTGCTGCAGAAAACAGAACCCCTAACCCCCATGCAGCCCTGAAAGGGAGCTTTAGAAAGGTTGTTTAAAAAGACTTCCTAGACCACCCCATCTTCAGCACACACACACACACACACACGTATTCATCTTGTTGCTTTGAGATTTTTCAAAAAATCTGTCACGGCACTAAACTGAGCATTAAAATGTGCACACGTTGAATTAGCATTGTAATGTTTCAAATCATTTTGACGTGTCCACAAATGCCACTGCAGCCCCCAAATCCTTTAAAAATAAACGAACTTCAAGACTTGTGAGCCTCAGTTACTGAGCGCAAATAGACCCGGCATAGAGGCAGTTTTAGTGGAACCGTTAAACGGGAACATCTGACAAGACTCTGGTGTTACTTCTGAACAGTTAGCCAACACTGTGACAGAGCCGGGTGCTATACCATCCACCAATATACAACCGTGGGCCGGATTTGTTGTTTTGACACAGGGGCATGTTGTCGGGTAAATACATCCACAAATAGAAACCATGTCAATAATGCTCACCCACACAAAGCACGTTTGAGCCAGCCCGACAAGTATCGGCACACACACACAGAATTATACCACTGACTATATTCACATGCAGTGCTTGACAAACTTTATATACAGAGCCACAGCCCGCACCGCCAGCCGGCCCGCGGGGGAACGGCGCCGGGAGCCCATCCTGAGCTAGCGGCGGCCAGAACCGCCCCGCACCAATATCCCACCGGGGGCCGCTCCAGTCACACCCTCCCCTCCCCTCCCCAAATTTAATGTCAAACCCACCAGCCGAGATGACAACACATCACTTTGTGCCGAGCCACGGCCGCCCGTGTTAACTAACCCAAATAAATACATCACCGAAGGCAGCCCCCTGTCCGCGGGTGGGTCGCACCGACACTCAGCTTACCGCTCCCGCCGGCCGGTGTGCAGCCCCCGCTCCCCGCACTGCACAGTGCTGCTCTCTTCCCCCGGTACCGAGCGCCCAGCTCCCGCACACCTCCTGCCTGCTGCCTGCTGCCTGAGCCCCGCAGCCCGTCACACCGCCCGCTCCGCTCCGCTCGCCTCGCCTCGCCGCGCCGCGCGTCACTGGCTCTCCCAGTACGTCGCCCGCCCGCACTAACACCCCCGCTCCCCAAACCCCCCCACTCTGAGCGCTGACCGACCACCTGGCGACCCGAGGGCGGAGGGCGCGACCCGGCTCAGTACTGTCTGAGGGAGGGAGGGGCCCGGGGGGTGTGTCTGTGTATCTGTATGTGGTGTGTGTGTATGGGGATGTGTGTGTGTGTTGGGGGGGGGTGTGTGTGTGTTGGGGGGGGGGGGTGTGTGTGTGTTTGGAGCAGGGTGGGGTGTGTGTGTTTGGAGGAGGGTGGGGTGTGTGTGGGAGGGTGGGTTGTGTTGGTGGGGGGGAGTGTGTGTGTGGGAGGGTGGGGTGTGTTTGGGGGGGTGAGTGTGTGTGTGTGTGGGGGAGGGTGGGAGGTGTTGAGTGTGTGTGTGTGTTTGGCGGGGGGGGGGGGAGTGGGTGTGTGTGTGTTTGGGGGTGTGGGGGGAGTGTGTGTGTTTGGGGGGGGGGGAGTTTGTGTGTGTTTGGGGGGGGGAGTTTGTGTGTGTTTGGGGGGGGAAGTGTGTGTGTGTGTGTTTGGGGGGGGGAGTGTGTGTCTGTGTTTGGGGGGGGGGGAAGTGTGTGTGTGTGTGTGTGTTTGGGGGGGGGGAAGTGTGTGTGTTTGGGGGGGGGGAAAGTGTGTGTGTTTGGGGGGGGGGGAGTGTGTGTGGTTTGGGGGGGGTGAGTGTGTGTGGTTGGGGGAGGGGGAAGTGTGTGTGTTTGGGGGGGGGAAGTGTGTGTGTTTGGGGGGGGGGGAAAGAGTGTGTGTGTGTTTGGGGGGGGGGGGTGAAGTGTGTGTGTGTGTGTGTGTGTGTGTAGGGTGCAAGTAACTGCGTGTGAGATTCTCCCAGCGCCCCAAACAAGCTCTTGCGGTTGCCAAAAACAGAAAGAATGAAAACAAGGAAGCTCTGAGTTGAAATGTTGGTTAGCACCTTATTAAACGGGCACGGCTCTCCCTCGGGGGACGCGGGATGTACAAGCTCTCACTCACTATCGATTGGGTGCCGTGCACCGCACTATAAATACATTGCTCTCCATTAACCAGTTTCCCTCGGTGAGGACAAACTTTGAAAGTCAGTTTCCTTACATTCAAACATCGAGCCTCGCGAAAGCAGAGATTATTATTTGTCCCCTTTTCCCCCTACATTGTGTAAAATAACTGATGGTCCGTTAACCTTGTTTCCAGCGAGGATGAACCTACTGGAGCATGTGATAAATTGGTTGGGGCGCAGTGCCATCTTTTTATTGGACCAACAGAGGATTTATTTCCCATTTGGTGAAAGGACCTACGAGATGTGGAAAGCACGTGTGTTTTAGCTCTGTTTATAAGTCTAGTTGATCCGAGGGAAGGTTATAACAAAAATCATTGCTCTGACCAAAGATATTTGATGTTTCTATCACATAATTTGTTTTAATTCTATAAATCAGCTTTTTTTAAGTATCTATCTAAATTCAATCGACACGCATACAGACAATGCACCGTGACCTACTAAAAGTCAATACCAGGAGGTACTGCATAAATATAAGAACTCTGCAACAGACTGTTTGACATGATGTCTCAACTCGTCCTCCAGCGTCCCACCAACACCGACATTCTCTCGGTCCCTCAAACACCAAGCAACTATTGTATTCTCCATTCTGCTTTTGTAGAGTCAAATCTTACTGTGGTGAACCCGAGTATGTTAGTCGCATGGCAAATACTTTTCCAACAATTGGCACATAATTGGTTGCAGTATTTTTTAATCAGCAAAGCAAAGACTGCTGTAGCAATTAAACGCAACACTGATTGCCATTATTATTCGCATTTACATTCTATTATCACAGTAAAACTTGTTTCTTGCTATCGCTTTGAATAACATGTCTCGGGGACAATAAATAATAAGTATGAAAATATTACGAGGGAAAAAGTTTGAAATTTGCTAATTAAAATCTCAGGGCTGGGTTTGCAGTTCAGCTCACACAGGGCAGTACAAGTCTACAAGCACGCACCGCTCGAGTAGATCCAAATATAGTCTTAAAATATTTACAGTTCTGTAATTCGATTATTTTAACGAGTGCATAAATCTTTATAAAACCAACGGCATGGGTAGCAAAATGAGTGAATACTGTGACCATTCAGCTAAGGGGACTCGGGAAAGTCGCAGTGTGTTGAATGTTGGGAAAGCGACACAGAGCTAATTAACAGCAAAAGGCGCCTGGAATACCTACTCAACTGGTCATTCGTTTATTTCTGTACATATATTACACACGATGCCAACATTTTAACCTGTTCCTTCCAGTGTAATTTGTGCAGCCAAGTATCTCTTTAATCCGGAATCCCTATTCGTCAAGTGTGGTTGAAGCTGAAATGTATCCCTTCCCTACTGCTGCGCTGCCACCGTGAGGCTTCACTCTGCACACTGAATAAACTCGCAGATCCAAAGCCGAGTTTCTCAAAGCTAGGTTACAACAGACTACTCTCTCTCGGTCTCTAAATTATACCAGTAAATCTCTTGTGGTTGCTCATCCAGATTGTTTGAAATATCTTTCTCTACCACATTGGCCTCTCATTCTTTCCTCCTGCCTCATTTGTTTTTCTCTGTGTCCCTTATCTCTCCTTGGCGGCATCTATTCTTTCATTTCTGTGTTTTGGCAATGGTGCAATATTGTCCTAAAACGTGTTTAATCATCTTTTTTAAAGCCCAGGATATACCGGGAGGTGCTTGCATTGGTTTGAAAGTGGGTACTAAGTTCAGACAAATGGGAGATGTCTGGCATGCTGGAACAACCATGCCTAAGAGCAGGGAAGGATTAGGAGTCCCTCGGCCCCGGGCAGTACTCCGGTCATGGGCCCCCTACTCCCATTCACATCCTGCAGTAAATGAAATTAGTGAGCTAAGTCACAGGGCACTATACTGAGTATGCATCAGATCCAGGTCAGGTCTACATCTCAGGTTCAGTTCTCATTGATACAATGATAATAAAATATTAAATGTATCATGTTTCCAAACAATCAAACCGATACCTTGATGAAACCCTGTGTAAACAACAATGCGTTAATGTTTTAAAATCCTTACATTTTGAAACGAAATCGACAATGACAACAATTTAGAACAAGACAGCGGAAGTTTTTTGGAATACCATCATTTGTCATTTGCATTCCATTTTCTCCACAGAAGCAACTACAAGTATTATATTACATTGGTCTTTTCCTAGATTTGTGCCGGCGAAACTCGTCAATGATTCTCAAGACGTCAAGTCCTCTCAGTACTTCGCTCTTGATGCTCAGGATTAAAGGACTATTAAGTCGATCTTGTCCCATCCGGTTCCTGACCTCATCCTTGATGCGTTTTAGATTCGAGAAGGACCACTCACCACTCAATTTGATACTATCGTCGACAGATATATCCGAAGAGCTATTTCAATGTTAGAAAAGGTTTGGGTGAGGGCATGTGTAGGGAGGAATTGGTACATTCTCAGCTCTGCCAACTTAGTTTGTTTGACACAAATTGAGGTTTGAAGCTCCGTTGAGGATGCCACCAAGCTAAAAAAAAACTGGATGAATGCACTTTCAATCATAAGTTCCAGATCTTTGGGAAAGGAGCGGGCAAGATTTGCTGCTGCTTGCTTGATCTCCTGAGTCGAGAGAGTGGCTCGCTTGGACAGGAATCCAAACTTACAGTTGATTTCCTTGTATGCTTCAAGGCGATGTGTGAAGGTACTGATTAGTTGATCAATGATGACAAGGAACACTCCAGTTTTGAATTTCTCCTTGGGGGACAGCACAGTGTTTTCAGCAGCTCCATCGTCATAGCGACAGTTGCGTACCCGGACACGCCTCTGAGCTGAATTCTACTCGTTGTGGCCACACAGTTTAATCCCGAGGTCTTCAAAGTCCTCAAACTCTGTCCGCTGGGTCTTGACAAAATCGACAAGGGACTCGAGTAAGGACACCATGACATTCAGATTCACGCCGGTCTCTTGAAGCGAGGGATTGGTCAGATGAAAGCGCTTCAGGACTGTGTTCCAAATAACAATGAAAATCGCTGAATCCCATTCGCCCAATTTGTCAAGGATCAACTGAGCTCCATTTCGGCATTCATCTTTCTGTTCCCCGTCAGTTGCCAGGGATTCCAACACGTCGCATAAGGGAGTGTAACCTTCGAGCAGGGCTGACATTGCTTCATACCTTGCCGACCATCGAGTAGCAGAAAGCTGTTTGACCACAGACAGCCCTAAAGGCTTTAGTTTTTCATAAACAGTCACCAGCGATACGTTGGTGCAGAGAGAAAAGTGTACAACTTTTGCACAATGTCAAACAATCTGAGGATCACTGGGCTGCACTGGGCACTGGTTTTCCTCACAAGGTTGAGTGAGTGCGCTGCGTGTGGTATAAACGTCGCATATGGGCATTGCCCTTTGATGATAGTTTGGACACCAATGTATTTTCCATTCGTATTTGAAGCATTATCATAAGATTGTCCGTGACAATTTTGTAATTCGATCCCGTTCTCATCCAGAAAGACCAGTATTATTTCTGCTATTTCTTGTCCACTATGACCGACTATCGGCAAGAACTTTAGGAACCTTTCCTCAGGACCAATCGTTAGAACTAGGCAGACGACAAATGTCAGCTGATCCGAGTGTGTGACATCTGCCGTTGAATCAACAGATGTTGAATAGAACTTCACTGATTTCAATTCCTGAATAATCGTCTCAAGTACTTTGCCACCCATCAGACTAATCAGTTCTTCACAAGTGGTGGAAGACAAGTATGAAGTATGCCCCTTGCCTTTGCTGGCGAACCGCTTGATGTGTTCAGCAAGAAATGTATCGTCATTTGCGAGAACCTACAACACACCCAGATAATTATCATTACTTGGAGACCCAACGATTTTGTCTCTGCCTCACAATGAAAGACCTCGTTCATAGAGAAACGTTATCACACAGACAGCCCGCTCTAGCACCTTGTGCCAGTACTGCCGTTCATTTTCAATTGGAAGACAATATGACCATCCACACAACCAGTGTCCGCTTCTCTAGTGCACATTACTACCAGGGCTTCTCTATGCTACTGTCTGTTTGCATGAGATGAAATCCTCTCATCTCCACGCTTCTAGTCATTAAACCCATGAGTAAGGTGGCTACTTGTTCGTGCTGTGATCTTGCAAGTAAAGCAGTATACTCTACCGTTTGATGGTGAATAACAGACCACGTTCACTCCACACATTCCCCTGACAGCAGGTGCACATGTGTGAAGAAGGACTTCGAGCAGAATTGGCAACATCCTTCCTTGGTATGAATCACGTCGGAGATTTGGAAGTCTTTATCACAGTTTCAGCAGTCCTCATACCTTTTTCAATGGCTTTGCATGTCTTCTGAGATATTGTCTCCCCACAGCCCAATGTCACTCACAAGTTGCGCTTCTTTCAGCTCAGTATGCGCCAGTTGGTTTTCATCATCTTCAACTTTCTGGACTTGGAGCTCTAACTCGCCAACTCCGGGACCGGGGCCATGGGTGGTTTTGTTGTTGAAGTTGACGGCACAGTGTCGTCTTGGCCTTTATCTTCACGATCTTGAGTTTTTAGTTGGAACAAATTATCTACTTTAAGCAGTTTAATACTTCTCGTCTGTTTTGCTCCTCACGGAGCTGGTACGCATTCCTTTTATTCCCCCCGATGTGAGTGGAGAATGCGTCTCTAGCAAAAGGGCATCTAGAGTCTGTTTACATCGTCGAGAATAACATGGGCCTGAGCCCTTGCGGCTTCGCTCCGCTCTTGTTACGTCACTTTGTTCAACACTGCTTACACTGACCCTTGAATCCCACCCTGTATGGGCCCCACTCTAGGCTTGGACCCCGGGCAACTGCACTATCTACCACACCACCCCCCCCACCCCCCGCCTTAATCCATGTCTGCTTAAGAGAGAAAGCGGTTTTTGAGATGAAGTGGGATGGGCCTGGGTTTTGGCAAATGCAAGGCTGGAGGGGATTAGGCCAGGGAAAGATTTTTCACACCTGTGACAGAGTCTATGGCTCTCGTATTGGACTGTTGAGCCACCAAAGAACACACTTCGGAGTGGAAGCAAGTCTTCCTCGATTCCGAGGAACTGCCTATGATGATGATGATGACGTTTGAAGCGTAGTCACTGTTGTAATGAGGGAAACGCGGCAGCTAAATTGCGTACAGCAAACTCCCACAAACAGCATTGTAACGATGGCCAGATAATTGTTTTTTTTTGTTTGGGTGGGGGGGCACCTGGAAGTGGGGGCTGGCAGCACTTGGGGTGGTTGAGTTTTTGATGCACTGGGAAGGGCTGAGCCATTTGAGGTAAAGGTCGGCCAGTAGTACATTAATGATTTAGACGAGGGGATTAAATGTAGTATCTCCAAATTTGCAGATGACACTAAGTTGGGTGGCAGTGTGAGCTGCGAGGAGGATTGACTTGGATAGGTTAGGTGAGGGTGGGCAAATGCATGGCAGATGAAGTATAATGTGGATAAATGTGAGGTTATCCACTTTGGTGGTAAAAACAGAGAGACAAACTATTATCTGAATGGTGACAGATTAGGAAAAGGGAAGGTGCAACGAGACCTGGGTGTCATGGTACATCAGTCATTGAAGGTTGGCATGCAGGTACAGCAGGCGGTTAAGAAAGCAAATGGCATGTTGGCCCTCATAGCGAGGGGATTTGAGTACAGGGGCAGGGAGGTGTTGCTACAGTTGTACAGGGCCTTGGTGAGGCCACACCTGGAGTATTGTGTACAGTTTTGGTCTCCTAACTTGAGGAAGGACATTCTTGCTATTGAGGGAGTGCAGCGAAGGTTCACCAGACTGATTCCCGGGATGGCGGGACTGACCTATCAAGAAAGACTGGATCAACTGGGCTTGTATTCACTGGAGTTCAGAAGAATGAGAGGGGATCTCATAGAAACGTTTAAAATTCTGACGGGTTTAGACAGGTTAGATGCAGGAAGAATGTTCCCAATGTTGGGGAAGTCCAGAACCAGAGGTCACAGTCTAAGGATAAGGGGTAAGCCATTTAGGACCGAGATGAGGAGAAACTTCTTCACCCAGAGAGTGGTGAATCTGTGAAATTCTCTATCACAGAAAGTTGTTGAGGCCAATTCAATAAATATATTCAAAAAGGAGTTAAATGTAGTCCTTACTACTAGGGGGAATCAAGGGGTATGGTGAGAAAGCAGGAATGGGGTACTGAAGTTGCATGTTCAGCCATGAACTCATTGAATGGTGGTGCAGGCTCGAAGGGCCGAATGGCCTACTCCTGCACCTATTTTCTCTGTTTCTATGTTTCTAATCAGGGTGCATCTAAAGCACTGGGAGCAGAGGCTGAGGTTGCATTCATTGGGACAGGACAGAACGGTGTGCAGCTGCTGAGAGGAGCATGAGGGAAGAAGGGGATTGCACACACCTCATGCATGCAAGGAATACTGAATGCCAGATCAGGGTGGCACATAAAAAAACAATGTAGCCCCAGAACAAAGCATTTTGACAGAAGGGAGGCTTATGTGGAGAAAAACTATTGGAGGAATGGTTAAGTTTCATGCATTTTTCTTTCAGAATTGTTTATTTGTATTGTAAAATGTTAATTTTAGATGTGCGCAGCAAAGGACTCAACGTGGCCACTCAAAGGATATTGACTTCTTTTCAGGGGTTTAGTTGATAATGTGGTGGATGCTTATCGTTGCTTTTTAATGGCTGGAAAAAATATAAAGAAACATAAGCAATTCTTTTGAACAGATGTTTTTGAATTTTATATACTTCACTGAATGGGACATTTGAGTCAGTTCACAATATTATTTTTGATTGATTACTTATTTGTGAATGGCTTATCAGCCCTCCAGACATTTCCCCATGCCCTACAGGCACATTACAGGCATGTATCAGGTATTTAATGATAAGGACCTGGGCACATTTGTATCAGTTCACAACAAATATAATGTAAAAGCAATAATAATGGAGAAAAATGTTACTGGATTAATGGATTATAGCATGGTTTAGTTAGTATGTGTGACATGTAGCTGTAGAGCTTAAATACCCATTGTTCAGAAAAAACTACATCAAATAGGTCATGCAGAGCAGTGCGGAGGATATATCTCAAGTAGGAATGAGATTTATGTTCAAAAACAGTGGAACATTTTTTAAGCTTGTCCAAACATACGGCAAGGTGCATTTGAAATATAAAATTCATTTTTACATTTTGATTTCTTAACAATTGAGTGAAGCTTGAAAGGTCAGTATACAACTCCTCCAAGAAATATATCATTCACCTGACAGATAATGAGACAGAGTTTCCTCTTTTGCACTTGAGTTTTAAATAATAGAAAGAAAATCAGATGGGGAAGGTTGGCTGTAATGAGCCGAGCTGGGTTTCTTTCCAGTTACACGTCTGCGATGCTCACCACGCAATTGTCCTCCAAGGGATTATTTAACGTCCAAAGGCAAAAATAGGAGGTGTGCCCCAACTGTAGCTAAACACAGAAATTACATTTTCAGCAGTAGTTAGTCAATTGTAAACACACAAATGTTCTCCTTTATTCCTAATTTGACATAATACTGTTCTTCACTATAAACATGTTACTTTACAGGCTTCTCTCATCAGAATTCACATTTTTCATTCTCTGTGCAAGATAATATTTGAGCATTGAGAAATATCTTAAGCAATGTTTTGGAGCTTTGTTTTTTTCGCCCCCATTTGCCCTGTGTCCTCGTCAGTTTTCCTGTATGGCTTCTCACATACTGTTCACTACTTTGGTTCTTACAACAGTGACTACACTCCAAAAGTACTTCATTGGCTGTAAAGTGCTTTGAGACATCTGGTGGTTGTGAAAGGCGCTATATAAATCCAAGTCTTTCTTTCTTATCTCTACTTGGTGAAGCGCCTTGGGTTATTCTGAAGTTAAAGTTGCTATAAAAATGCAAGTTGTTGTAGAAATATATTTTCATTGCCTCACTGAGGTATAGTGAGCAGTTTCATAGAAACATAGAAGTTTCCAGCACGGAAGGAGGCCATTTCAGACCATTGTGTCCGCACCGGCCAATAAGAGGCTATCCAGCCTAATCCCACTTTCCAGCTCTAGGTCCCTAAGCCTGCAGGTTACGGCACTTCAGGTGCACATCCAAGTACTTTTTAAATGTGGTGAGGGTTTCTGCCTCGATCACCCCTTCAGGCAGTGAGTTCCAGACCCCCACAACCCTCTGCGTGAAGAAATGTCCCCTCAAATCCCCTCTGAACCTTCTACCAATTACTTTAAATTTATGCCCCCTGGTTGTTGACCCCTCTGCTAAGGGAAACAGGTCCTTTCTATCCACTATATCTAGGCCCCAGATAATTATATACATGTCAATGAGGTCTCCCCTTAGCCTCCTCTGTTCCAAATCTGTCCTCATAGCTCAGATTCTCCATTCCAGGCAAGAGCCTCGTAAATCTCCTCTGTACCCTCTCCAGTGCAAACATGTCCTTCTTGTAATGCGGTGACCAGAACTGCATGCAGTACTTCAGCTGTGGCCTAACCAGTGTTTTACACAGTTCAAGCATAAACCCCCTCCTCTTGTATTCTATGCTTTCTTAACCACCTTATTTACCTGGCCTGCTACCTTCAGGGATCTGTGGACATGCACTCCAAGGTCCCTTTGTTCCTCTACACTTCTCAATGTCCTACCATTTAATGGCCCAGAAATCCCGGTCTCCCTGGGTCCGTACAGAGTGTGTACGGACCAGGGAAGGCATTGCAAAAGCCGGTTTTCAGCACACAATGCGCATGCACTGAAAACCGGCTATTCCGATCTGCCAAGCTCCAGCTCGACAGATCCTCCGCATCTCGGGAGCGAGGACATTTGTATGGGCAAGATTGCGACATTTACCCATATCGTGCACAGCAAATGTCCTGAAAACTCTTGCGCCTGATAAAAGCAGACACATAGCCTACTGTTACAGGTGTAAGAGTTTTAAAATACACAAAAACATAATTAAACTAAATTTTTTAAAACATATTTTATTGTTAAAAACCCTGCCCACTACGGTAAGTTTATTTTAAACCATAATTTAAAAAACTTTTTTTAAAAAATAGGAATTTTTATTTTCTCAGACATTAACTTTGATTTCAATTAATTTTAATCAGTTTTCTTTCTCATTAATATCAATGGGAAATCGTAGATATGGAGTTATTGCTATTAATGGGAAAGCTGTGGAATACTGTACCTGATTGGCTGAGCAGTCACACATGACTGCACCGTCTCCGTGGGAACCTGGAGGACAGGAGCGCACTTTGCAGCGGGGGAAGAGAAGGCCTCCCCACCGGAATCCCAGGCCCCTCCCGGACCACCAGGTACTTTCATAAATGTTCTCCGGTCAGAGGCGTTCGTCTGAAAGAAGCCTCCCACCAGAATTTCAGGGCCAGTGTGTATTCCCTTTCCTTGTTAACCCGCCCCAAATGCATTACTTCACACTTCTCTGGATTAAATTCTATTTGCCACTGTTCTACCAACCTGACCAGTTCATTGATATCTTCCTGCAGTCCGCAGGTTTCTTCTTCATTATTAACCATACAGCCCATTTTAATATCATCTGCAAACTTCTTAATCATGCCCCCTAACCCTAACCCTAACCCTAACTGCATTGATGTATATCACAAAAAGCAAGGGACCCAGTACTGAGCCCTGCGGAACTCCACTGGAAATGGTCTCCAGTCACAAAAACACCCATCAACCATTACCCTTTGCTTCCTGACTCTGAGCCAATTTTCGTTTACTTTTGTGGCCAGTCTGCCATATGGGACCTCATCAAAAGCCATATACACTACATCCTATGCACTGCCCTCATCGATCCTCCTTGTTACCTCCTCGAAAAATTCAATCAAGTTAGTCAGACACGACCTTCCCTTAACAAATCCATGCTGACTGTCCTTGATTAATCCATGTCTTTCGAAAGGAAGATTTATCCTGTCCTTCAGGATTTTTTACAATAATTTTCCAATAATAGTTTGCAGATAAATCAACACAAATTTCCCCCCTCCTCAAAAAAACCCACCCTTGGCCCCTCTGTCCTTGCAAACGTCTGCCCCATCTCTAACCTCCCTTTTATCTCCAAACTCCTTGAATGAGTTGTCACCTCCCAAATCAGTGCCTATTTCCATGCAACTTCATGTTTGGACCCCTCTAATCAGGTTTCTCTCTGTCACAGCACTGAAATGTACCATATCAAAGTCACAAATGACATCCTATGTGACTGTTACCATGGGAACCTATCCACTTTCATACTTCTTGACCTTATGCACCCTTTGACACGGCTGATCACACCATCCTTCTCCAGCACCTTTCCTCCATTATCCAGCTGGGTGGAACTGCCCTCGCCTGGGTCCATTCCGATCTATCCAGTTGCAGCCAAACAATCACCTGCAATGGCTTCTCTTCCCGCTCCCGCACCGTTAACTCTGGAGTCACCCCGGATCTATCCTTGGCCCCTCCTATTTCTCATCTACATGCTGCCCCATGGTGACGACATCCAGGAAAATGTCAGGGTGCACATCCAGCTCTAACTCACCACCACTTTTCTCAATCCCTCCCCTGCCTTTGAGTTTTCACGCTGCTTGTTCAGCACTCGATATTGGATGAGCAGAGATTTCCTCCAATTAAATATTGGGAAGACATTGTCTTCAGGCACTGCCACAAACTCTGTCTACCTGGTAACTGTCTGAGGCTGAACCAGACTGTTCGCAACCTTGGTGTCCTGTTTGACCCTAAGCTGAGCTTCCGACCCCATATTCTCTCCATCACCAAGACCCATCTTCAACTTACCTGCTGCTGAAACCCTAATCCATGCCTTGATCATCACTAGTCTTGATTATTATTTTGCTTTCCTGGATGGCCTCCCATCTTGCACCATCCATAAACGTGAACTTATTCAAAACTCTGGTGGCCATATCTTAACTCGCACAAAGTTCCTTTCACCCATTGCCCCTGTGCTCGCTGACCTACATTGACTCTCGGTCTGGCAATGACTTGATAAAAAAATTTCTTAACCTTGTTTTTAAAACTCTCCATGGCCTCACCCCTCCTTGCAGCTGGAACCTCCTCTAGCCATACAACCCTCCAAGATCTCTGCTCTCCTCCAATTCTGTCCGTTTGAGCATTCATGATTGTTATGTATTTAACCCCTTGTAACCTGTATTACACTACCACCAGAGGGCCTATCTGTTGGAGTCCCAAGAGATCCCAGCATTCCTTGGGAGCACAGCATATAAGCAGGTCACCCATGAGGTACCTGCACTCTGGAGTCTTATTAAAGGAGCTAAGGTCACAATTGCTCATTGTACACAATACTCAGTTTCATCCTTATTATAAACTTATCAATGATTTTCTTTGTTCCACCACTGGCAGCTAATGCCTTCAGCTGCCTGGGCCCTAAGCTCTGGAATTCCTTCCCTAAACCTCTCTGCCTTTCTACCTCTCTCTTCTCCTTTAAGACACTTTCTTAAAGCCTACCTCTTTGGCCAAATCTTCAGTCACCTATCCTAATATCTCTTTATGTGATTTGGTATCAAATTTTTTCTGATAATTACTCCTGTGAAGTGCCTTGGGACATTTTACGACATGTATGTGCTATATAAATGCGTTATTGTTGTTGTTGATTGGACTAACTGTATACTCCCTCTTTTATCCCTCCACTCTGCAAATGGGCTTGACTTATCTTTCTGCTTTCAGCTCTGAAAAAGGATTTTACATCTGAAACGTTAACCTGCCTTTTCTTTGCTAGATGCTGACTGACCTGTCGTGGTTTTTCAGAATTTTCTGTTTTTGCCTACATAATAGTAGTCAGTACATTCCAAAACTAACTATTTGTGTGAAGTGCTTTGAGCTGTTTTAATAATCAGGTATGCAGCCACATTGGTCCAAAAATTGCTGCCAAAGTAACAGTGAGGCTAATGGCGCTCGCCGGTATTTATATGCAAATGTCACAGCAACTTCAGACGAGGGCAGATGTGCGAATGCCAAAACCCCAAAGTTGCTGTTGGAGATGTACCACTTTGCCGTTAGCTTTGCAAAAATGATATCTCGCTGTCTGGCTCTCCATTCAAATGCATTGAGGAGCGCAAAGATCCTGTACTTGCATGGTAGATACGAACTAAACTCGCCACAGAAAATTAGGACATGGCCATTTCAATTCTAAGTACCCTTTTAACTGCATTACAAGTGTTAATTACTGCCAGTCAACCTCTCTGGCACTGAAAATGAACTGTTACAACTGTGGAGTCTCATTCATACAGGTTTTAATTGTTGTTGGAGTTTTTAGGAAAATAATTTAAATTAGTTTTTAACTTTTTCTTTCTCTTTTTTTCTCTTTCTCTTAATCTAATCTTTCGCTCTCTGTCTCTTTCTATACACAATTTGACATTGAATTTACCATTCTAATTTACACTTCCTTGTTCAGACCTTGCATTGTTCATTTCACAATAAGAACATAAGAACATAAGAAATAAGACTCTGGATCAGTTCCTATGGAGTGGAGGGTAGCCAATGTAACCCCACTTTTTAAAAAAGGAATGAGAGAGAAAACAGGGAATTATAGACCGGTCAGCCTGGCATCAGTAGTGGGTAAAATGATGGAATCAATTATTAAGGATGTCATAACAGCGCATTTGGAAAGAGGTGACATGATAGGTCCAAGTCAGAATGGATTTGTGAAAGGGAAATCATGCTTGACAAATCTTCTGGAATTTTTTGAGGATGTTTCCAGTAGAGTGGACAAGGGAGAACCAGTTGATGTGGTGTATTTGGACTTTCAGAAGGCTTTCGACAAGGTCCCACACAAGAGATTAATGTGCAAAGTTAAAGCACATGGGATTGGGGGTAGTGTGCTGATGTGGATTGAGAAATGGTTGGCAGACAGGAAACAAAGAGTAGGAGTAAATGGGTACTTTTCAGAATGGCAGGCAGTGACTAGTGGGGTACCGCAAGGTTCTTTGCTGGGGCCCCAGCTGTTTACATTGTACATTAATGATTTAGACGAGGGGATTAAATGTAGTATCTCCAAATTTGCGGATGACACTAAGGTGGCAGTGTGAGCTGCGAGGAGGATGCTATGAGGCTGCAGAGTGACTTGGATAGGTTAGGTGAGTGGGCAAATGCATGGCAGATGAAGTATAATGTGGATAAGTGTGAGGCCACTTTGGTGGTAAAAACAAAGAGACAGACTATTATCTGAATGGTGACAGATTAGGAAAAGGGGAGGTGCAACGAGACCTGGGTGTCATGGTACATCAGTCATTGAAGGTTAGCATGCAGGTACAGCAGGCGGTTAAGAAAGCAAATGGCATGTTGGCCTTCATAGCGAGGGGATTTGAGTACAGGGGCAGGGAGGTGTTACTACAGTTGTACAAGGCCTTGGATAGGCCACACCTGGAGTATTGTGTACAGTTTTGGTCTCCTAACTTGAGGAAGGACATTCTTGCTATTGAGGGAGTGCAGCGAAGGTTCACCAGGCTGATTCCCGGGATGGCGGGACTGACATATCAAGAAAGACTGGATCAACTGGGCTTGTATTCACTGGAGTTCAGAAGAATGAGAGGGGACCTCATAGAAATGTTTAAAATTCTGATGGGTTTAGACAGGTTAGATACTGGAAGAATGTTCCCAAAGTTGGGGAAGTCCAGAACCAGGGGTCACAGTCTAAAGATAAGGGGTAAGCCATTTAGGACCGAGATGAGGAGAAACTTCTTCACCCAGAGACTGGTGAACCTGTGGAATTCTCTACCACAGAAAGTTGTTGAGGCTAATTCACTAAATATATTCAAAAAGGAGTTCGATGTAGTCCTTGCTACTAGCGGGATCAAGGGGTATGGCGAGAAAGCAGGAATGGGGTACTGAAGTTGCATGTTCAGCCATGAACTCATTGAACGGCGGTGCAGGCTCGAAGGGCCGAATGGCCTACTCCTGCACCTATTTTCTATGTTTCTATGTTTTCTATGAGCAGGCGTAGGCCATACAGCCCCTCGAGCCTGCTCCGCCATTCAATAAGATCATGGCTGATCCGATCATGGACTCAGCTCCACTTCTCTGCCCGTTCCCCATAACCCCTTATCCCCTTATCGTTTAAGAAACTGTCTATTTCTGTTTTAAATGTATTCAATGTCCCAGCTTCCACAATACTCTGAGGCAGCGAATTCCACAGATTTACAGCCCTTTGAGAGAAGAAATTTCTCCTCATCTCAGTTTTAAATGGGCGGCCACTTATTCTAAGATCATGCCCTCTAGTTCTAGTCTCCCCTGTCAGTGGAAACATCCTCTCTGGATCCACCTTGTCAAGCCCCCTCATAATCTTATACGTTTCGATAAGATCACCACCTCTCATTCTTCTGAATTCCTATGAGTAGACGCCCAACCTACTCAACCTTTCCTCATAAGTCAACCCCCTCATCCCCGGAATCAACCGAGTGAACCTTCTCTGAACCAGCTCCAAATCCTTTCGTAAATATGGAAACCAAAACTGCACGCAGTATTCCAAGTGTGGCCTCACCAATACCTTGTATAGCTGTAGTGAGACTTCCCTGCTTTTATACTCCATCCTCTTTGCAATAAAAGCCAAGATACCATTGGCCTTTCTGATCACTTGCTGTACCTGCATACTATCCTTTTGTGTTTCAGGTCCTGCTGTACTGCGGCACTTTGCATTCTTTCTCCATTTAAATAATAACTTGCTGTTTGATTTTTTCTGCCAAAGTACATGACCTCACACTTTCCAACATTGTACTCCATCTGCCAAATTTTTGCCCACAATCCTTCAATCTGATTGGTTAAGGAGATATACAGTTGCTTACCCTGTTAACCCAGAAACCAGATGCCCTGTAGAAGGCACCACATTGTTTCCATCTCAAATATGTAACAATTTTCAGGGCAAAATATTGTCAACATTAAACGGGCAAAGGCAAATCTAACTAACAGCGGGCACCTTTTGTTGGACTACAACAGCAATTTTTGAACCAAGTATTTTTGCTTTCTTTGTTGAAACTGTTTCGATAAGCGTTGATTTCCTAGCTTTTTACTGAAATTCTATCCCCATTTATATCGTAGTTGCAGTTATTGAGACTTCAAGGAGGGAAAAATTGGTGCTCATAATAATACTCTCCAGTCACAACTTTATGGTCAACTGATGAGAGAGAAAAATTAATACTGGGCCATAATTATGTTCATTCTACACTGACACATTGCATGCTGCTCTGAATCCTAACATAAAGCACTTAGCTTTTGATACCAATTTCAAGGAAACTAATAATTTACATGACAGTAATATTACCTGTTAGTTACCTTGTTAATTTAAACAAGGTTTTCTTTTCAATACAATAGTAGTGACTCGAGTTCACAATACATGTTTCTCACTCTTCAGTTGGTCACAGATCATTTCGGACCGAGATGAGGAGAAACTTCTTCACTCAGAGAATTGTGAACCTGTGGAATTCTCTACCACAGAAAATTGTTGAGGCCAGTTCGTTAGATATATTCAAAAGGAAGTTAGATGTGGCCCTTACGGCTAAAGAGATCAAGGGGTATGGAGAGAAAGCAGGAATGGGGTACTGAAGTTGCATGATCAGCCATGATCATATTGAATGGTGGTGCAGGCTCGATGGGCCGAATGGCCTACTCCTGCACCTATTTTCTATGTTTCTATGTTTCTATGTGGTTGTCCATTATTCATTATTGAGTCACATATTTTCAGTACCATTGGGTAACACATGGTGAGATATTTTAGGCAAAAGGTGAAAACAAACACTAATTGGTTACTGCGCTTATAAGGCAGGCCTGTTTGAGAGCGAAAAATTGGGCTCAGTGGTTACAAAATGGCATCTGCGGTGCAAGCACTCAATTCTGACATGAAGCGCGCCATCTTGGTAAAGGGGTTAGCAAGAAACAGAAGTATGCAAAGCAGGCAGATCATGAAGTCAATCAATGTGCAACATGATCTGATACAAGTGCTGCCATTTTGGAGCTCTATGCTCCAGCTGATGCCTTCTCCTAACCTCGCACAGCTGAACACACATTAACGTACTGTATATGAAAGGATCCTCAACTACTTACAGGTTAGTTGCTGGTTGATTTCTTCTGGCTATTGCTATAATTCTACACATTTTTGGTGCTTTCCATAATTGTTTCAAGTTTCAAAAGTCTACAGAGAGTGGTGTGGCAGGTGCGGAAGTACTGTTTGCTGAATTCTAGGCTTCTGCACAAACAAGTTGCTCCCAGACATGGATGCACGAGTAGACCTGCCTCATGGAATCGAGCATGACTGGGAGAATGAGCAGAGGCCACACTGAGCAGGACAAACTGCTGGAAGAGGAGAGGGAAAAGGGCTGTCAGCGGGAAGCCATATCCGCCCAGGGTGTTGAGGTAGCATTTCTCCGACCGGAACTTCAGCAACAACCAATGCTTGCGACATCTGCGCTTCATGAAGGAGGGCATCACTGAAACCTGCCAACTGCTGCAGTCACATCTCCACCCTCAGAGCAGGGCAAGGACTGCAATGTCAGTGACTGTGAAGGTGACCGTGGAGATGAACTTTTATGCGTCTGGCTTCTTTCAGCCTGGGCTGGAGATATTAGCAACATCTCACAGTTGGCAGTCCATTGTTGCATTTGGGAGGCCACTGAGGCTTTCTATTCAAAGAGAGATCATTTCTTTCTTTCCCTCTTGCCAGAGACAAGCAGATGGAGTGAGCACGAGTGTTTGCAAGGTTTGCAGGCTTCCCCATGGTGTGGGGTGACAATGACTGTACACACATGGTGTGGGGTGACATTGACTGTACACACATGGTGTGGGGTGACATTGACTGTACACACATGGTGTGGGGTGCCACTGACTGTACATACATGGTATGGGGTGACATTGACTGTACACACATGGTGTGGGGTGCCACTGACTGTACACACATGGTATGGGGTGCCACTGACTGTACACACATGGTGTGGGGTGACATTGACTGTACACACATGGTGTGGGGTGACATTGACTGTACACACATGGTGTGGGGTGATATTGACTGTACACACATGGTGTGGGGTGCCACAGACTGTACACACATGGTGCGGGGTGCCACTGACTGTACACACATGGTGTGGGGTGACATTGACTGTACACACATGGTGTGGGGTGACATTGACTGTACACACATGGTGTGGGGTGCCACTGACTGTACACACATGGTGTGGGGTGCCACAGACTGTACACACATGGTGCGGGGTGCCACTGACTGTACATACATGGTGTGGGGTGACATTGACTGTACACACATGGTGTGGGGTGACATTGACTGTACACACATGGTGTGGGGTGCCACTGACTGCACACACATGGTGTGAGGTGACATTGACTGTACACACATGGTGTGGGGTGACATTGACTGCACACACATGGTGTGGGGTGCCACTGACTGCACACACATGGTGTGGGGTGACATTGACTGTACACACATGGTGCGGGGTGCCACTGACTGTACACACATGGTGTGGGGTGCCACTGACTGCACACACATGGTGTGGGGCAACATTGACTGTACACACATGGTGCGGGGTGCCACTGACTGTACACACATGGTGTGGGGTGATATTGACTGTACACACATGGTGCGGGGTGCCACTGACTGTACACACATGGTGTGGGGTGCCACTGACTGCACACACATGGTGTGGGGTGACATTGACTGTACACACATGGTGCGGGGTGCCACAGACTGCACGCACATTGCTTTGTGGGTGTCGCATGTCAACTCTGCCATGTACCGGAAATGAACACGATTCCAATCCCTCAACAGCCAGCTGGTTTGTCACCATAGGCATCATGCAAGCCAATGTCCGTTATACTGGCAGCAATTATGATACCTTCATTCACTTCAGTCCTCTCTGCCAGCTGTATTTCAGCCACCATGGCAAACCAAAGGTTGGTTATTGGGTGACAAGGGCCTATCCACAGACAACATGGTTCATTACTCTGATTCACAACCCACGTACACATGCACAGCATGCATACAATGAGAATCATAACAACAGCAACTTGTAATTATATAGCGCCTTTAACGTAGTAAAATGTCCCAAGGTGCTTCACAGCAGTGTTATAAGATAAAAAATTTGACACCGAGCCACATAAGGAGAAATTAGGGCAGATAACCAAAAGCTTTGTTAAAGAGGTAGGTTTTAAGGTGCGTCTTGAAGGAGGAAAGAGAGGTAAAGAGACGGCGAGGTTAAGGCAGGGAATTCCAGAGCTTGGGGCCTAGCTAACAGAAGGCACATCCACCAATGGCTGAACGATTATAATCAGGGATGCTCAAGAGGGCAGAATTAGAGGAGTGCACATATCATGGGGGTTGTGGGGTTGGAGTAGATTACAGAGATAGGGAGGGGCGAGGCCATGGAGGGATTTGAAAACAAGTATGAAAGTTTTGAAATCGAGGCGTTGCTTAACCGGGAGCCATTGTAGGTCAGCGAGCAAAGGAGTGATGGGAGAACGGGACTTGGTGCAAGTTAGGACACGGGCAGCTAAGTTTTTGATGACCTCAAGTTTACGTAGGGTAGAAGTGGGAGGCCAGCCAGGAGTGCGTTGGAATAGTCAAGTCTAGAGGTAACAAAGGCACGGGTGAGGGCTTCAGCAGTGGATGAGCTGAGGTAATGGCGGAGACGGGCAATGTTACGGAAGTGGAAATAGGTGATCTTAGTTATGCTGTGGCTATGTGGTCAGAAGCTCATTTCAGGGTCAAATATGACACCAAGGTTGCGAACAATATGGTTCAGCCTCAGACAGATGTTAAGGAGTTGGATGGAGTCAGTGGCTAGGAAACGGAGTTTGTGGTGGGCACCGAATTCAATGGCCAGAACTGGATGTCGGACAAGCAGTCTGACAAATTAGAGACCTTGGAGGGGTGGTAAGAAGTTTGTGTCGTCAGCGTACATGTGAAAACTGATGCTATGTTTTCGGATGATGTCGCCAAGGGGCAACATGTAGATGAGAAATTGGAAGGGCCAAGATAGTTCCTTGGGAGTCACCAGAGGTAACAATGTGGGAGCGGAAAGAGAAGCCATTGCAGGTGATTCTCTGGCTATGATTAGATGGATAAGAATGGAAGCAGGCGAGTGCAGTCCCATCCAGCTGGACGATGTTGGAGAGGGATAGAGTGTCAAAGGCTACTGACAAGTCAAGAAGGAAGGGGAGGGATAGTTTACCTTTGTCACACTCGCATAAGATGTCATTTGTGACTTTGATGAGAGCTGTTTCAGTACTGCGGGAGGGGTGGAAACCTGATTGGAGGGTTTCAAACATGGAGTTGTGGGAAAGATGGGCACGGATTTGGGAGGCTGCCACAAAAAATGTGATAGAGCTGACCATTGGTATGCTGAAGCAACCATTCCACTGGCTGGACGCCACTTGAGGAGCTTGGCAGTACACGGCTGAATGGGTCTCAAGATTCGTGGTGGTATGCTGCATGTACAAACTTGCCACCACCACCTATCAGGTGAGAAGCTGAGGAGCAGGAGCACGAGGAGGAGGAGGAAGAGGAAGAGGAGGATGAGTTGGAGGAGAAAGCGAAAGAGGAGGAAGGGAAGGGAGGCTGCAGGCTGGGTAGCCTCTTACTGCCCACGTTCTTGCTGTAGAACTAATTCAAGTGTGACTCCAGGAAATACAACCCCAATTCCCATTCACTAACAGTTCCACATTCCGTACTTGCCGTCTGTCACTAACCATCGCAACGTCCCCTTGGCTACAATGCAAACATAAAAGCCCCAAAAAATAGACATTGCAAACCAAATTGATCAATGAAATCATGCCATATTGCATACAAACTTAAACTAATCATGCTTGTGTTTTCCTCACTGCTTGTCTTTTATGTGCCTTTGCCTGACCAAGTGCTCCTGTGCAATGCTCCTGCAGCATGGTGGAAGGCTGCTGACTTTCAGTGGGGGACACTGCAGATGGACTTGGAGCCCAACCTCAAGCAGCTCTGGTCCAAGAAGGCCCGGCTTCAGACTGCACCATCTCGGCATGGGTGGCAACAGTCTGGGCTGACTGGCCGGCACGCAAATACTAGGCCAGTGGCATGAGTGGGAAGACGGATGCTGTAATCCTGAGAGAGAACAGCAGGCTCATGCTCCAAGGAACCACTGCCACTCCCCCAGGGCAGCACCTCAGCAATCTTAGTAATCTGTTGGAGAATAGATTGCTGAACTGCTCGTCCCTTTGAACACTGGTATCCACAGTCATGATGGAAGCAGCCTGAGCGTGCATGGCAGCGAGCTAACCTTGACATCAGTCTGATTTTCCACCACAGCTCTGACTTTTGGTGGAAGCTGTGTGTGCTGCAATGGAAGCTGAGACATCGTCCATCAGTCGCTGCACCATGGTTGGGTTCACAGATGGAGTTGGCCACCAGTTCCATACTATAAAGGATGGCACCTAGCTCTGCACAATGACCTGCGCCAAATTGGTGCCGGCCTCCTCCATGCTCCTTGACATTGAGTGCAGACTTTATGGCAGGCTCCCCAATGCGCCAAGCATTTTATTATGTGTACCCATCTTCTGTAACCTGGATCATCTGAGTCATCTGTAGCTGAACATGTGTGCACCCACGTCCTCTGGTGAGCTGGCACCTGCGCTATCCTTGCTCCCTGCCCTGGCTGCAGCGCAATTGTGCCCGGTGTCTCACCACGTGCAGATGTTGCCTTTATGCTATCCTATAAGATTCATGTAGCGTCAGTATCTGAGCTGGTGGCTGCGGGTGTGAAATTAAGTGATAGTGAGTTTTCATCGTCTCTGTCTTCTTGGTCTTCCTCCACTGCCTTCTTAGGTATCTGAAAGGAAAAAGGAACATAGAAACATCGAAAATAGGTGCAGGAGTAGGCCATTCAGTCCTTCGAACTTGCACCACCATTCAATATGATCATGGCTGAACATGCAACTTCAGTACCCCATTCCTGCTTTCTCTCCATACCCCTTGATCCCTTTAGCCGTAAGGGCCACATCTAACTCCCTTTTGAATATATCTAACGAACTGTACTCAACAACTCTCTCTGGTAGAGAATTCTACAGGTTCACAATTCTTTGAGTGAAGAAGTTTCTCCTCATCTCGATCCTAAATGGCTTACCCCTTATCCTTAAACTGTGACCCCTGGTTCTGGACTTCCCCAACATCGGGAACATTCTTCCTGCATCTAACCTGTCCAATCCAGACAGAATTTTAAATGTTTCTATGAGATCCTCTCTCATTCTTCTAAATTCCAGTGAATACAAGCCCAGTCGATCCAGTCTTCCTTCATATGGCAGTCCTGCCATCCCGAGAATTAGTCTGGTGAACCTTCGCTGCACTCCCTCAATAGCAAGAACGTCTTTCCTCAGATTAGGAGACCAAAACTGAACACAATATTCCAGGTGAGGCCTCACTAAGGCCCTGTACAACTGCAGTAAGACCTCCCTGCTCCTATACTCAAATCCTCGCACTATGAAGGTCAACATGCCATTTGCCTTCTTCACCGCCTGCTGTACCTGCATGCCAACTTTCAATGACTGATGTACCATGACACCCAGGTCTCGTTGCACCTCCCCTTTTCCTAAACTGTCACCATTCAGATAATATTCTGCCTTCCTGTTTTGCCACCAAAGTGGATAACGTCACATTTATCCACATTATACTGCATCTGGGTAAGTTTGAAGTGTGGAGAGTAAGAAGTGCATTTGTTGCGCCACCTGCAGCTTGCAAGTCTCTGGATGAAGGGAAAGTGGAATGTGAGAAGGAGGATTAGGTATGAGGATCCCATCATCATCAACGGATTCAGCTCACCGCTGGCCACGGCTTCAGTAATGGCACTTCTAATAATGTCCAGCACCGTCTCCTCCATGGGGGTCAGACATGCAAGTGCACCTCTCTGCCTCTGGTTCATTCCTGCTGCCTCCGGTTGTGAGCCACCTTCGACTGCAAGAGAGAGGGAAGTGTGTCAATGAGTGTCGTGTAATATGTTAGGGTGATGTGGCTGTATTGGTTGAATAGCTGGCCATGTGTGCAAGCTGTGAGTTGTGGGTGTGAGGCTAAGTATATGAGGGTGAGGTGAAGCATATGAGTGTTAGCTATCAGCCCTGATTGATGGAGATTGTGAGTAGGTAAGTGATGTGTGTGTAGTGAATTGAAGAGTGCCTGAGGCTACTGGTGCAGATGGTAGGATATGGAATTTGAAGATATATTCACTGACTTTGACAACTCGTGTGAGATCATTAAACTTCTTGCGGCACTGCAACCAGGTCCTCAGGGCTAAACGTCTGGCATTTATCTCTGCGACTATCTGATCACACTGCGTTCCCATGTCTCTGGAAGGCCTCCTACCTCCCTCCGCAGATACAAGGCATCTTTCCTCCTTTCCACCTCCTCCACAAAGACCTCCAATGCAGCATCAGAAAATCTTGGTGCACGCGCTCTCCCATGGTCAGCCATTGTTCTTTGTTGCACAGCATTATTCTGAATGATGTCAACACCTCCAACAGCCACAATGCACTTTCCCTTTAAGAAGTGCAGGCTAGCTTTAAGTAGTGCAGGCTAGCTTTAAGTAGTGCAGGCTAGCTTAAATAATGTAGGCTAGCTTTAAATAGTGCAGACTAGCTTTAAGGAATGTAGGCTAGCTTTAAGAGGTGCAGGCTAGCTTTAATTAGAGCAGCCAGGCTTTAACAGGTGCAGACTAGCTTTAATTAGAGCAGGCTAGCTTTAAGAGGTGTAGGCTAGCTTTAAGTTGTGCAGTAACGATATTGGGTGCCTGCTAATAATAAGCAGGAAGCACGAAGATGGCGTGCTGCCTGCATTACATTGTAATTGCAGGGTAATTGTGTAACTCGATCCCCACCCCCGTTTTCAGTGGCTATCCAATTTAGACCCATTGAAATTTTGGATTTAGCACACAATTTTGGTCCTAGTTGGTGATTGCCATAATTTAAACTTGCCTGGAGGTGTTAAAACAGGCACCTGCAGGTTTACCACTAAAGTGCTGATGAGATGCAATTTTCATTGAGCAGCATATATGGGCTCCTCGCACCCACTTCCACTGAACATGTGGAGCACTCTGGCTGGCACACAGCAGCACATCGCAGGATGGCTCAGGACCGAGGGAGAGGGCGCGGGCGCGGGCGCAGGCGCACATCTTCTCGGATGAGGCACTGGAAGTCCTGGTGGAGGAGGTCCAGAGGAGTCGGGATGTCCTGTAACCATAGAGGGGAAGGATGCCACCTCGCCCTCCTGTCCCTCAGCTGTTGGTGCTGCTCTGCCTGGCCTCATGACCTCCTCCCATGCCTCACGCAGACCAAGGGAGACCCCTAGCAGAATGCCCATGACCAAGCATTCCCTTTCTCCTGGTTACTCCGAAAAGGTGGATTAGTACAGCACTTACCCTTTCTAGGTGACATCCTCAGAGAATTTTAGGAATAAATGTAGCTCACTGGCTTCAACTCTTTTACCAAGATAGCGCCTTGCGTTAAATGCGGGCTAAACTGACATTTCACCTCAAGAACCCATGTTGGCCATTTCTTTACCTCTTTAGCGCCTGAATTATTTGGTACAATTTGCCTCCCCACTCTTTTCAGGTGACGTCCTCAGAGAATTTCCAAAATAATAGTTACTAGAGTTTGGTGAAATCTTGACAAAGTGTTCCAGAAAATCTCCCAATGTTTTGCAGATGTCCTCTTCACAGTGAACATGAAGTGGTGAGTATTCCTTTAAGAAGCAGTTGAAATCCACATCAACGCCTTGTTCACTCCCAAACAGTTAGTCACAGTTTGGACAGAGCACTACACAGAAACATAGAAACATAGAAAATAGGTGCAGGAGTAGGCCATTCGGCCCTTCGAGCCTGCACCACCATTCAATGAGTTCATGACTGAACATGCAACTTCAGTACCCTATTCCTGCTTTCTCGCCATACCCCTTGATCCCCCAAGTAGCAAGGACTACATCTAACTCCTTTTTGAATATATTTAGTGAATTGGCCTCAACTACTTTCTGTGGTAGAGAATTCCACAGGTTCACCACTCTCTGGGTGAAGAAGTTTCTCCTCATCTCGGTCCTAAATGGCTTCCCCCTTATCCTTAGACTGTGACCCCTGGTTCTGGACTTCCCCAACATCGGGAACATTTTTCCTGCATCTAACCTGTCTAAACCCGTCAGAATTTTAAACATTTCTATGAGGTCCCCTCTCATTCTTCTGAACTCCAGTGAATACAAACCCAGTTGATCCAGTCTTTTTTGATATGTCAGTCCCGCCATCCCGGGAATCAGTCTGGTGAACCAGGTGTAGCCTCACCAAGGCCCTGTACAACTGTAGCAACACCTCCCTGCCCCTGTACTCAAATCCCCTCGCTATGAAGGCCAACATGCCATTTGCTTTCAAAACCGCCTGCTGTACCTGCATGCCAACCTTCAATGACTGATTTACCATGACACCCAGGTCTCATTGCACCTCCCCTTTTCCTAATCTGTCACCATTCAGATAATAATCTTTCTCTCTGTTTTTACCACCAAAGTGGATAATCTCACATTTATCCACATTATACTTCATCTGCCATGCATTTGCCCACTCACCTAACCTATCCAAGTCATTCTGCAGCCTCATAGCATCCTCCTCACAGCTCCCACTGCCACCCAACTTAGTGTCATCCGCAAATTTGGAGATATTACATTTAATCCCCTCGTCAAAATCATTAATGTACAGTGTAAACAGCTGGGGCCCCAGCACAGAACCTTGCGGTACCCCACTAGTCACTGCCTGCCATTCTGAAAAGTACCCATTTACTCCTACTCTTTGCTTCCTGTCTGACAACCAGTTCTCAATCCATGTCAGCACAATACCCCCAATCCCATGTGCTTTAACTTTGCACATTAATCTCTTGTGTGGGACCTTGTCGAAAGCCTTCTGAAAGTCCAAATATATCACGTCAACTGGTTCTCCCTTGTCCACTCTACTGGAAACATCCTCAAAAAATTCCAGAAGATTTGTCAAGCATGATTTCCCTTTCACAAATCCATGCTAACTTGGACCGATCATGTCACCTCTTTCCAAATGCGCTGCTATGACATCCTTAATAATTGATTCCATCATTTTACCCACTACTGATGTCAGGCTGACCGGTCTATAATTCCCTGTTTTCTCTCTCCCTCCTTTTTTAAAAAGTGGGGTTACATTGGCTACCCTCCACTCCATAGGAACTGATCCAGAGTCAATGGAATGTTGGAAAATGACTGTCAATGCATCCGCTATTTCCAAGGCCACCTCCTTAAGTACTCTGGGATGCAGTCCATCAGGCCCTGGGGATTTATTGGCCTTCAATCCCATCAATTTCCCCAACACAATTTCCCGACTAATAAGGATTTCCCTCAGTTCCTCCTCCTTACTAGACCCTCTGACCCCTTTTATATCCGGAAGGTAGTTTGTGTCCTCCTTAGTGAATACCGAACCAAAGTACTTGTTCAATGAGTCCGCCATTTCTTTGTTCCCCGTTATGACTTCCCCTGATTCTGACTGCAGGGGACCTACGTTTGTCTTTACTAACCTTTTTCTCTTTACATATCTATAGAAACTTTTGCAATCCGTCTTAATGTTCCCTGCAAGCTTCTTCTCGTACTCCATTTTCCCTGCCCTAATCAAACCCTTTGTCCTCCTCTGCTGAGTTCTAAATTTCTCCCAGTCCCCGGGTTCGCTGCTATTTCTGGCCAATTTGTATGCCACTTCCTTGGCTTTAATACTATCCCTGATTTCCCTTGATAGCCACGGTTGAACCACCTTCCCTTTTTTATTTTTACGCCAGACACGAATGTACAATTGTTGTGGTTCATCCATGCGGTCTCTAAATGTCTGCCATTGCCCATCCACAGTCAACCCCTTAAGTATCATTCGCCAATCTATCCTAGCCAATTCACGCCTCATACCTTCAAAGTTACACCTCTTCTTTAAGTTCTGGACCATGGTCTCTGAATTAACTGTTTCATTCTCCATCCTAATGCAGAATTCCACCATATTATGGTCACTCTTCCCCAAGGGGCCTCGCACAACGAGATTGCTAATTAATCCTCTCTCATTACACAACACCCAGTCTAAGATGGCCTCCCCCCTAGTTGGTTCCTCGACATATTGGTCTAGAAAACCATCCCTTATGCACTCCAGGAAATCCTCCTCCACCGTATTGCTTCCAGTTTGGTTAGCCCAATCTATGTGCATATTAAAGTCACCCATTATAACTGCTGCACCTTTATTGCATGCACCCCTAATTTCCTGTTTGATGTCCTCCCCAACATCACTACTATTGTTTGGAGGTCTGTACACAACTCCCACTAACGTTTTTTGCCCTTTGGTGTTCTGCAGCTCTACCCATATAGATTCCACATCATCTAAGCTAATCTCCTTCCTAACTATTGCATTTAATTTCCTCCTTAACCAGCAATGCCACCCCACCTCCTTTTCCTTTTATTCTATCCTTCCTGAATGTTGAATACCCCTGGATGTTGAGTTCCCAGCCCTGATCATCCTGGAGCCACGTCTCTGTAATCCCAATCACATCATATTTGTTAACATCTATTTGCACAGTTAATTCATCCACCTTATTACGGATACTCCTTGCATTAAGACACAAAGCCTAGCCTTTGGTGACTGGCACTAGGACAAGTGCCAGTCACCAAAATTCCGTGCAGCCTCTTTAATGAGCGTCAGCTGGTGAAGTCGGATTTTAGAATCCCACTGTAGTAAGACCCTGGCAGTAGTCAAAGTAGGTCAGCAGGAAAGTCTTCGATAGAAATAATAACCGTACATCACGTAAGCAGTTCCGAGAAATCGCATGGGACAGGATGTCCAGTTGCGAGAATGTAAAACTGCAGTCGCTGGAGACTGTGAGTTGTGTGCTTCTCTGTACCTGTCCGAGACATTGTGGTTGAGATGTTAAAACCACACAATTCAAGCGAACTTGACAACACGATGTTTTCCTCTCACCGAAATAGGTCAATGTAGCTGCATAAACGATTCGACCATTTTATGTTCGGAGAGAGAGAGAGCCCTGGAACGCCTGAGTGAGGACCCAGGGAGATCGCTCTCCCCTGCAGGTATAGGGAATAAACAATTCTTTGACTTTCAACAGACTTCGAATGGTGTATTCATTTGTTACACTATATTTTAAGTGGCAATCAGCCACGTAACGAGTCTTCGGGCGGCCATTCGTAGCACAGGCTTCAATTCCTTCACCAAGATGGTGTTTTGCATTAAACGCGGACTCAATGGGTGTGATTGAGCTCAAGACCCTATCCTGGTCACCTTGGAGAATCAGTGGCACCTGACCCTCCGCCAAAAATCACACCCATGGTTCTTACTGGGCCACACTTTATTTAAGTGACAGATTTGCGCAACTTCTTACTTAGTTCTGGACCACTAGAAATTCGTACTTTAAAAAAACAGTGTGTATACAGTTCTTCATTCTGTCAGTCAACACCAGAATTAAATGTCATTAGTTCTATATTTGGTTCTCAATTAATTGAGATTTGTTTCACTGAAGTGCAAGTAACTCCTAATCATTTGCAAAATGCTTGACATAAGTATCACTCTGTTGCTTGGCACTTTTCACATGACTATCTGTTAGTTATCTTTATCCTGTAACAACTTATCTGACAGTATATATGTGTAAAAATCTGGTCCCTCTTTGGTTACTTTAGAAGTTCACAATAAGCCATGAGCTAGGTTAGAGATGAAAAGGTGTGTGCTTGACAAAGAACTACCTGAATGATGGAATCCATCTCATGGTTTATCATACTTTTTGACATTTGTTGTATTCCAATTGTCTCACTATAAAGTTCGCACCACAATTGGCAGGTCAGCTATTACAGAGTATGGTCATGCATCATTTGAGTCCAATCTCACTCAGACACATGTCAATCTTCACTTGGTCACACATCACTTCACATTAGTATCACAGAATCATGTTACATATCACTCAAGTTCAGTATCATACCGTCACGTGTCAGTACTTATTTGGTCACTTGCTGTTAGTTTCACCAAGTTACAGGTCACTCCTTACTCAGTGAAGAATCATCTCCAGCACAGTTAGATATCACTTATTACTTATTCATTTGACAGTTAAGCTCAGAATGTGATATCGAAAAGAAATTACATTTCATCTATATTTCTGTTTTAGCAGGTGATTTACAAAATTGATGCCATTATAACTTGTTAAAGGACATTAAAAATTTATTTTAAAAGCAGTTCTCCAGCTTCACATTGTACAAAATGTTTTGGTTTTAATATAAAACTATCCAATCTTCCGTGGTGTTGCACACTTTAGGTGAAGCGCAGCTAGAGGGTAGGGAATAATTGGACCAAAGCATGCCAACACAATTCAGCCCCTATTTTAAAGTCATATTGTTTTTCCTTATTTTAATATGATACTTAGATTTTCTATTATTAGTAGTAGTTAAATAGTCCAACTTTCAGTCATTTGGCAGCAGAGATGTTGTGGAAGATCTTGGATATGATCTGGAAATGGGCGCAGGGATCGTGATGCGCGATTAGACCATGCCTGTTCATTGCAATGCAGGCAGTACGATAAATTTGTGCTGCCTGCTGTTTTAAATGATTGCTACATATAGCCAACACTACTTGCACTGTTCATTGGCTGCACGCATCAGCAGGGGGCCCAAAACCACAGAAGACTGGTGCTACTTAAAGGCAGCCTGCACTTCTTAAAGGGAGAGGTGCATTGCGGCTGCAGGAAGTGGTGACAGTGCTTTGTAAATCTGTGCTGTCAAAGATTGAAGAGTGGCTAAACATGGTAGAGGGTGTGCACCAAGGTTTTCTGATAATGTGCTGGAGGCCTTGGTGGAAGAGGAGGAATGGAGGAGCGATGTCCTGTATTGGCAGGACGCCCTCCGGACACATGCTCAGGAGGCAGTGGGAAGAAATAGTGGTGGATGACAATGCCAAGAGTGTTGCTCATTGAACATGGATGCAGTGAAGGAAGAAGTTTAGTGATCTCATATGGGTCATCAAGGTGAGTGACTTCTTATTCATATCCTACCAACTGCACCAATAGTTTCAACCACTGCTCAATTCACTACACTCCATCACTCACTTACCAACAATCTCCATCAGTCAGGACACCACCCGAATATTCATATGCTTCAACTCACCCTCACACACTTAGCACTGTTGCATACCTCACACCCACAACTCATAGCTCGCACACACTGGCAGCTATTCAACCTTGACAGCCACATCACCCAAACATATTGCACGACACATTTCCCTCTTTCTTGCAGGAGAAGGTGATGCATAAGAGCAGGCAGCAGCGAGGAACTGGAGGAGGACACACTGCTTGCATGTTCTGATGCCCTGCAGGAGACCGTGCAGGCCATCATGGGAAGGGGCATCGCTGAAGCCGTGGCCATATGGCACTGAAGCAATTAATAATGAAGGCATACCTGATGCCCCTCTCGCATCACACTTCTCCCTCATCCCCCAATCTTTTCTGAGTGAGAGGCCACAGAGGAAGTAAGCACACACTCACCACAACTGAACCCTTGTTCCTTTTTCATTTCAGATACCCAAGATCTGGAACCTGCCCAGGCGGTGGAGGAAGTCGAAGAAGACAGTGAAGATGAAAAAACACCATCACTCGAACTTACAGTTGCCACCATCAGTTCAGATGCTGACACTGTGTGTAGTTTCGAGGCGAGGATAGAGGAGGGTTCTACATGTGGTGAGACAGTGGGCGCAAGTGCGCAGGCCAGGGTGGGAGGAATGGATAGCGCAGAGGGCGAGGTCATACGCTAGTTCATCTGCAGAGGACTCAGACGAGGACTTCGAAGGGCCAGGCTACAGAAGAAGGCTGATGGGTGCACATAAAGAAAGAAATACTTACATTTATATAGCGCCTTTCACGACCACCAAACATCTCAAAGCACCTTACAGCCAATGAGGTACTTTTGGAGCGTAGTCACTGTTGTAATGTGAGAAACGCGGCAGCCAATTTGCGCAAAGCAAGCTCCCACAGACAGTGATTTGATAATGACCAGATAATCTGTTTTTGTTATGTTGATTGAGGGATAAATATTGGCCAGGACACCAGGGATACTCCCCTGCTCTTCTTCAAAATAGTAACCATGGGATATTTTACATCCACCTGAGAGAGCAGATGGAGCCTCACTTTAACGTCTCATCCTAAAGACAGCACCGCTGACAGTGCCGCACTCCCTCGGCACTGCACTGGAGTGTCAGCCGAGATTTTTGTGCTCAAGTCCCTGGAGTGGGACTTGAACCTACAACCTTTAAAACTCAGAGGTGAGTGTGCTGCCCACTGAGCCACAGCTGGCACTGCTTGGTGCCCTGGAAAGCCAGCCAGGAAGCCTGCATTCAATGTCCAGGAGCATGCTGGATCAATGTCAGCACCAACTTGGCACAGGGCTTTGCGCAGAGCTTGGAGCCATCCTTTAAAACATGGAACAGGTTTCATCTCCATCAGCACACTTGTGGAACCAATCATGATGCAGTGAGAGGATTTGAGTATAGGAGCAGGGAGGTCTTACTGCAGTTGTACAGGGCCTTGGTGAGGCCACACCTTGAATATTCTGTGCAGTTTTGGTCTCTTAATCTGAGGAAGGACGTGCTTGCTATTGAGGGAGTGCAGTGAAGGTTCACCAGACTGATTCCCAGGATGGCAGGACTGACATATGAGGAGAGACTGGATCGATTAGGCTTATATTCACTGGAATTTAGAAGAATGAGAGGGGATCTCATAGAAACATATAAAATTCTGACGGGATTGGACAGGTTAGATGCAGGAAGAATGTTCCCGATGTTGGAGAAGTCCAGAACCAGGGGTCACAGTCTAAGGATAAGGGGTAAGCCATTTAGGACCGAGATGAGAAGAAACTTCTTCACTCAGAGAATTGTGAACCTGTGGAATTCTCTACCACAGAAAGTTGTTGAAGCCAGTTTGTTAGATATATTCAAAAGGGAGTTAGATATGGCCCTTACGGCTAAAGGGATCAAAGGGTATGGAGAGAAAGCATGAATGGGGTACTGAAGTTGCATGATCAGCCATACTCCTGCAGCTATTTTCTATGTTTCTCTGTTTCTATGTATGACAGCCAATGTCTAAGCTTCCACCAAAGTTCAGAATACTACCATCATGGCTCTGGATACCTGTGCTCAAAGGGGCTTCCAGGGCATCACAGCAGTCTATCAATCTTTCCTTCAACAGATTACTAGGAATGCTGAGGTATCACCTCGGGCGAGTGGTAGTGGCTCCATGGAGTACAAACCTACTGTCCTCTCTCAGAATGACAGCATTCGACCTCTCACCCCTGTCACGCCACCACTACCCTTGCTGTTGCCTCTCAGCCAGCCAGTCCAGACTGTTGCAGCCCAGGTTATGAGTGTGCAGTCTGAAGCCTGGCCTTCTAGGCCCAGAGCTTCTCAAGGTCAACCGCCAAGGCCGTCTGCAGTGTCCTCCACTGAAAGTTAGCAGCCTTCCAGCAGCCTTGCTGCAACCACTGGGGAAGGACCTCACAGGAGCACTAGGACAGGCACAGGTACATGAAGGGGCACTAAGGCAATGCACAAGGATGATTAGTTTATTTTTGTATGCATTGTGTCATGATTTAATTTATCAATTTGGATTAGAATGTGCACTTCTGGTTGTCAGAAAGAGGATGATATGATGGTCAGTGTTAGAGGAAAGGTAAGCAGTGAGGGACTGTTGGTGAATGGAGAGCAGTGGCTGAGGTTACTGATATTGCTCATGAATTATTCATAATGTAGAGCCAGGGCAGAAAGGAGCTGTCTGCATTGTATCCTCCCTTCTTCTTCTGTTCCTCCACTTCCTGTTGCACTTGCTCCTCCTCCACTTCCACTTCCTGTTGCCCTTGCTCCTCTTCCACTTCCTGTTGCACTTGCTCCTCCTCCACTTCCTGTTGCACTATCTCTGCCTCCTCCTCTTCCTTATGTTCCTGTTCCTCAGCTTCTCGTCTGATAAGTGGTGATAAGGACTGTTCCCTCACAATGGACAGGTTGTGCAGCATGCGGCATCCTCCCAAAAATCTTGATGCCCGCTCAGTTTTGTGTGGCAGGACTCCTCCAGAGCAATCCAGCCAGCGGACACGTTGCTTCAGGATACCGATGGTGCACGCTATAATAATCCTTGTGGCAGCATGGCTCTCACTGTAGGCCTGCTGTGCATGTGTGTATAGGTTCCGGACCGGAGTCATGAGCCAGGTCATGAGTAGATAACCCTTATCGCCCATTATCTTGCCTTAGACTTGCCCCAGTGGGTCAAATGCAGCTGGCACAGAGGACTGCCGCAGAATGAAGGAATCATGACTACTGCCAGGATAACAGGCATCCACCTGCATGATGTGCTGCCTGTGGTCACGGACCAGCTGCAATCATGTGCGAAGGTCAGGCCCTAAAATCTGCCACCAAGCTCATGGTCTACAGGGCTATAGTAATACCCGCCCTCCTATATGGCTCAGAGACACCTCAAATTGCTGGAGAAATACCACCAACGATGTCTCCGCAAGATCCTGCAAATTCCCTGGGAGGACAGACGCTCCAATATTAGCATCCTCGACCAGGCCAACATCCCCAGCGTTGAAGTACTCAATCAGCTCCGCTGGGCAGGCCACATTGTTCGCATGCCAGACACGAGGCTCCCAAAGCAAGCGCTCTACTCAGATCTCCTTCATGGCAAACGAACCAAAGGTGGGCAGAGGAAATGCTTCAAGGACACCCTCAAAGCCTCCCTGATAAAGTGCAACATCCCCACTGACACCTGGGAGTCCCTGGCCAAAGACCATCCTAAGTGGAGGAAGGGCATCCGGGAGGGCGCTGAGCACCTTGAGTCTCATCGGCGAGAGCATGCAGAAACCAAGCGCAGGCAGCGGAAAGAGCGTGAGGCAAACCAGTCCCACCCTCCCTTACCCTCAACGACTATCTGTCCCACCTGTGACAGAGTCTGTGGTTCTCGTATTGGACTATTCAGTCACCTAAGGACTCATTCTAAGAGTGGAAGCAAGTCTTCCTCGATGCCTATGATGATGATGATGCACATTGAGAAAGTGGAATCTGCTTTGTTTCAGGAAAATTGCAGAGTTCACAAAAGGCACAAGGCAATTTGCATGCATTCAACGGCAGCCTGCTCATGGGGAAGCCTGCAACCTGAGTAAACCCTTGTGCTCACTCCCCCTGCTTGTCTCTGGCAAGAGGGAATGCGATGAAACTGTCTCTTTTTGTATGGAGAACCTCAGTGACCTTTTATGCAGACTGAAAACTGCGAGCTGTTGCTAATATCTTCAGCAGCAGCCTGGAAGGAGCCAGATGAATAAAAGTTAAGAACCACAGTGACCTTGATGGCTATAGGCAATTCGTTCCTTGCCCTGATCATTCTCCCAGTCAAGCTCAATTCCAAGAGGAAGGTCTACCAAGCCACCTATGTCTGGAAGTAACTTGTTTCAGCATAAAAGTTCTTCAGCACCAGCCAGACCACTCCCTGTATACTAATGGAACTTCAGACAAGTATAGGAAAGCTCCAAAAACACACAGAATTTCACCAGAAGAAATAATCCAGCAATTAACCTACAAGTAGTTCATGATTCCTTTAAGTAATGCGGTGGGAGTTGCCATTGAACACATGAAGCCAGGCATTGGCTGAAGCGTGGTGTTCAAAAATGGTAGCGCTGGTGTCAAATCAGCTTTGCACGCTGATTGTCGTCATGATTTTCGCTACAGAATCTATGGAGCATAAGAATTTCTTTGAAATACAAAGTGCCAAAAGTACCGCTCTGCCTCGATTAAAGCCACAACACAGGCGTGACCGAATTTCTACCCCATATCTCCAAAGGACTTTATCTCATGGCTTTGCATCCAGTTGTGTTTTGTAATCTTGCTTGTATAATCTTGAACCCAGTTGTGATTTTTTTTCTGCAACATTATATAATTTATTTTTTCTTATTTGCCAACTAACATTAAATACACCTTTAACTCAGAAGATAAAACCAAATTTATTTTACCTTGTGTTCATCCCCCTTCTGTTTTGGGTCGTGAATGAATTGTCCCCTTCTGCATTCCAGAAAAGCAACGCCAAAATAATCAATAACCTCAGGCTCGATATTCCAGTTCCTGAAAAGGATTAATGTCAGCTGCACTTTTCAAGAAGAAAAATGCCTCCCACCTGTTATATATGCAGACTATAGATATACTCTCTGTGTTATTACTATATAGTTGCATAAGATGGAGACTTGATACCTGATGTACTATCAATAAGGTTTGCACTGTGTATATACTATGCTGGCACCACTAGAGGGCGCAACTGGTGGAGACCGGGGTTTCCTACCCTTGTGGCAGAGGCTGTCCACCAGAGGGCACTGTGATGGGAGACCTGGGGGTCACCTGCATAGGTGTGCAGGGCCCAGTATAAAAGGCTGCCCACCATGCTTGTGCCTCACTCTGGAGTTACGAATAAAGGACCAAGGCCACTACAGTTTGAGTACAACACATCGCCTCGTGGAGTCATTCATAAGTGCATTACAGACTTAACACCACCAACTAAAGGAAACCCCAGGATTCAACTTCAACCCCATTGCCATCAATTTATTACAAGCTCTTAGATGGACGGTGACCAACCATTAGAACCAAAAGATTCTTCGCTCTTTATTCTCTTCAGCAATGTAGGTGATTTCTGGATCGTGTCCAAAAAAAACATAATTTTTGAGACTGTACAGGGAGAGAGACAAGAAAATTGGTTCTGTGAAATGCTCTATATGTGGGCAGGGAGGAAGAGAGATTTTCCTTAGGTGCAGGTTAATGATGTCATCACTAGTAAAATTACATTCGAATTATACACAAAACAACCAATCCCGGAATGGATCAAGGGATTGTTTATTTGTCATAGAAAACATTGATTTTGTATTTAAAGCATTTGTGATCTTTCATTTTACACATCGGATTGGACAGTCACAGGCAAGCTTCAGCAATATGCAAGCTTTTTTCAATTCTATTCCTGGTATTTCCTTTGCAAACTATGTCCAGTCAAATAAATGCTGGGATGCATCTGAATGAATATCAATTGAAAGTTATCATATCCCCCTATACCTATTGGGAAAACCACATTTGGGACACTATGAATAATTTTGGGCACACTACTTTGAAAAAATATTGATGCCCTGGAGAGGATTTAGAAAAGGCGACAGATATGATTCTGGTGCTTAAGCAAAACTAGCGTTCACAAGAATTCCCTCTCTTTTGTTATTATGTAAATTGTGCATGTTTTCATTGGAAAAGAAATGGTTGAGAGGTGATATGATTGCTGCTTTTAAGTACTCCAGAACCTGTGCTGAAGCGGGATAAATTCAAATCTAATGTGCGGAAACAATGAGGGTAATGTTATACAATACCCCAAAATGGGTGGATTTGGGTCGGGTGGGATCTTAAAATGCTAAAAATATCAAACCCCCACCAAACACGCCTTGAACCCACCCACTGCTGGTTGTAACGGAGCTGAAACAAGGAGCCGTTCCTGCATCGTCGCTGGGTCAAAATCCTGGAACTCTCTCCCAAACAGCACTGTGGGAACACCTTCACCACACGGACTGCAGCGGTTCAAGAAGGCGGCTCCTTCTAAAGGGCAATTAGGGATGGGCAATAAATGATGGCCTTGCCAGCAACGCCCACATCTCATGAATGAATAAAAAAATCTCTGGGTCTGTTATAGACTAATTGATTGTTATGATTAGTTAACAACTCCATTATCATTGAATCATGTGACTACCAGGATGGCAGAAGATGAACTAGATGCACCTTGGTCATTTTTCATCCAGCAATTCCTATATTGCTCCCTCCCCAGTGTATATACAAGGGGAATATTCTCCTATCAAAAGCAAATAATGATATGTCGAATACCCTCTTTTATAAAAAGAACTGTATGAGTCTCTTTTATAAAACCAAGACTGGCAGTTATAATAAAGGTAAGTATAAACACAGCATCAAATGTTCTATGGAATACTATAATCATAGTCCTGATGGAGCTATGAAAATGCCATCTGTGGAATGCAATGCCAGAGTTCAATGATAAATACAGGGTAAGAACAGATTACCTTCAAGAGTTTTCATTTGATTTCTTTTGGGTCACTTTATGTACTGCACTGACTCATTTGTCACCCACGTGATTTTGAGAACTCGTACCTGGCTGTTTTACAGATGTAGGAGTGTGCATTAAACAAGCAGCCAGCATTGAAATATACTGGTCCCAGACACTACTTCCAAATCCGGGAAAAGCAGGGCTCTGCCCACTGGCCATAACATGTTTTGCCTTTATTGTCAGCACTTTCTGACATAAGAGAGGTCGAGGCCGAGTAATTACAGGCCTGTCAGCCTAACCTTAGTGGTGGGAAAATTATTGGAAAAAAATCCTGAAAGACAGGATAAATCTGCATTTGGAAAGGCAAGGATTAATTAGGGACAGTCAGCACTGACTAACCTGATTGAATGTTTTGAGGAGGTAACCAAGAGGGTTGATGAGGGTAGTGCGTACGATGTATGGACTTTAGCAAGGCTTTTGATAAGGTCCCACATGGTAGACTGGTCATGAAGGTTAAAGCCTATGGGATCCAGGGCAAAGTGGCAAGTTGGATCCAAAATTGGCTTGGAGGTAGGAAGCAAAGGGTAATGATTGATGGATGTTTTTGTGATTGGAAGGATGTTTCCAGTGGGGTTCTGCAGGGCTCAGTACTGGGACCTTGCTTTTTGTGGTATATATCAACGATTTAGATTTGAATATAGGGAGTATGATTAAAAAGTTTGCAGATGACACTAAAATTGTCTGTGTGGTTGATAATGAAGAGGAATGTCATGGGCTGCAGGAGGATATCAATCGACTGGTCAGGTGGGCAGAGCAGTGGCAAATGGAATTTAATTCAGAGAAGTGTGAGGTGATGCACTTTGCGAGGGCTAATAAGGAAAGGGTATACACATTAAGCGGTAGGCCACTTAATAGTGTAGATGAACAAAGGGACCTTGGAGTGCTTGTCCACAGATCCCTGAAAGTAGCAGGCCAGGTGGATAAGGTGGTTAAGAAGGCATATGGAATGCTTGCCTTTATTGGCCGAGGCATAGAATATAAGAGCAGGGAGGGTATGCTTAAATTGTATAAAACTTTGGTTAGGCCACAGCTGGAGTATTGCGTGTAGTTCTGGTCACCGTATTATAGGAAGGACGTGATTGCACTAGAGAGGGTGCAGAGGAGATTCACTAGGATGCTGCCTGGAATGGAGAATCTCAGTTATGAGGACAGATTGGATAGGTTGGGTTTGTTCTCATTGGAACAGAGGAAGTTGAGAGGAGACCTCATTGAGGTGTACAAAATATTGAGGGGTCTGGACATAGTAAGGGTCTATTTCCATTGGTGGAGGGGTCTATTACGAGGGGGCATAGTTTTAAGGTGGTTGGTGGAAGGTTTAGAGGGGATTTGAGGGGGGCTTCTTTACTCAGAGGGTTGTGGGGATCTGGAACTCGTTGCCTGGAAGAGTGATGGATGCAGAAACCCTCATCACTTTTAAGAGATAGTTGGATGGGCACTTAAAGTGCAGTAACTCGCAGGGTTATGGACCTAGAGCTGGTAATTGGGATTAGACTGGATGACCTTTTGTTGGACGGTACAGATATAATGGTAAGTACTGCAGGGAATAGAATACGGCCAGGGTGATCTCCTGGAGTAGTTTCGATTGCCTGGATGGGTCGGAGAGGAATTTTCCCAGATTTTTTCTCCTTAAATTGGCCTGGGTTTTTATCTGGTTCTTGCCTCTCCCAGGAGATCACATGGCTCCGGTTGGGGTGGAGTGTAGAATGTTTCAGTATAAGGGGTGTCGCAGTTGTGTGAGGCGGACTGGTTGGGCTGGGTGCTCTTTGCCTTTCCGTCATTGTTCAGAGTTTTATATGTAACCTTCAGGGCTGCTGACCGAGGGCCGTGCGGCTCTTTGTCGGCCGGCGTGGACACGATGGGCCGGAATGGCCTCCTTCTGCGCTGTAAATTTCTATGTTTTTATGTTTTTAAAATTAAACTGTGGCACACTGGTGTCCACACACTTAACATGTTCCGGTGGAATTTCTTCCTCTGATATTTTAACAGAGATATTGACCTGGAAATTCATCTCAGGTGGTGGTGGAAAACGGATGATATTGCATTGACTCCCCCCCCCTTTAAAGGCAGCGCCTGTATTTGAGTTCTATTGCAGTCAATGGAACTGAATATCAGGCACTGTGTATAACGGGCGGCCAAGTCGCTACTGCCCGCTTTGACCCAGTGCCAAAGATGAATTTCGAGCCTTACTCATTGAAAATAAATAGGTTAATTCCTCCATCAACATACCACAGGAAGGAATTGCATCTAAATGTGTTAATTGCTTATATACTATTATCCCATGGCATAATTTCCAAGACCATTGACAGACTCGCAGACTGCTTGTGTGCTGATTAAATTTAAATTTGCACCAGTTTTCGCAGATGTCCTTACAGCTCAATTCAAATGCAATATACAACACAGCTTGTCTGCTGTGATAGAAGGAAAGAACTTGACTTTATATGTATTTATTTAGTGGCTTTCATAACCTCAGGACATCCCAAAATGCTTCACAGTCAATGATGATAAAACTGTTTTGAAGTAATGAAAAATCTGCAGTATAACTGCATTGAGAGAAATTTCAGGGTTTTATCTTTGAGGACATTTTACCTGTGGTGATTCACCTCCTTCAAGAGATTAATCAGTTGGTGAAGAATCCTTGACAACACAAATCATGAATGGCCTATTGGGAAAAAAGAGTTTTGAAAGCAAAATGACCATTTCTCATTTTATATTAAATCTTTTATATAAGGTGAACTAAAGCTACCACTTGAAACTTTAACTGACTGTGAAATTAGTGTTCTATTGAAGAAATAGAATAATATATTTGTGTCTCTATATATGAAAATACATTTCTCAATTTGTTTCTCTGCAAATTGTAATTTCTCGTTTCTAATCCTTTAAATAAACTGAGCGACCTTTGAACCCCGGTAACAAAATATTCCACAGAAAAACCACTATATCTATCTCTGTAATCTCCTCCAGCCCAACAACCCCCCGAGATATCTGCGCTCCTCTAATTCTGCCTTCTTGAGCATCCCTGATTATAATCGCTCCACCATCGGTGGCCTTGCCTTCTGTTGCCTAGGCCCCAAGCTCTGGAACTCCCTGCCTAAACCTCTCCGCCTCTACCTCTCCTCCTTTAAGACGCTCCTTAAAACCTACCTTCATGAACAAGCTGTTGGTCACCTGCCCTAATTTCTCCTTATGTGGCTCAGTGTCACATTTTTTGTCTCATAACACTCCTGAGAAGCGCCTTGAGACATTTCACTACGTTAAAGGCGCTATATAAATACAAGTTGTTGTTGTTGTTGCAGAGAGACGGACTGTGTTATGGGTCGCTGGAATAGGTTATGGGTTTCTGGATGATAAATGTAGTTTCCTAGCCTAATACTTGAGTTAGAAAGGGAGGCAATATAGTAACCAAGTGATCTGACTCCGCAAATTCAATCCCTGTTGATAATGCAACCTGTTAAACTCTGATGTCCTACACAAAGAATGTGTGTGTGTGTGTGGGGGGGGGGGGCGGGGGGGAGAGGGGGGGGGAGAGGGGTGGGTGGGGGGAGGGGCGGGCGGTGGGAGGGGCGGGCGGTGTCTTTGGATGGGGTTGTCAATTTATTTTTTTATAACGCTCCTGTGAAGTGCCTTGGGGGTGTTTTTATAAGTTAAGGGCACTATTTCAATGTAAGTTATTGTTGTTAGGGAGCGGTCTGCTGGTGATGGTGGGGGTTCTGATGGCAGAGACGCAGGGAGCTCGAGGGTTTGGGAGGAAACACTTCTGCTCCTCCTGGCCCACAAGCAGTGCTGTGAAGGTATTTATCCTTTCCCTGGCTCTGTCCCCACCTCCCTTTAGCTGCCGGGTTTCCCGAGGCCAGGGTTAAACCTGGAATAGCGGTTAAATATGAGGCACTCAGCCTCATTATAATATTTAAATGACCAACCCGATGGATGGTCTCCCGTGCACCGTCTCGCTTCCATTAAACCCGGAAGTTGGCAGGTTAAAAGTGGTTCGTGTAAGGTTTGCGATTTAAACATTTTTAACATCCCACCCGACCCCAACCCACCCATTTTCTGTGGTTAAATTACCCCCCAAGTTTCTGTTCAAATTATGTTAATTCCATGGGGAATTCTTTCACAAATTGTGTGCAATCTTTGATACAAATCTCAAAATCTCCTATTGGATACAACTTTGCACAAGCTGAACACTGACGGGTTATTTTGGTGAAAACAGGTGTTAAATGGGTGCTGTGCTAATAAGACATGCTGGTTTGAAAGTCTGGTTTTAGCGTGCAATTTTGGTCCTAATTGCAGATTACCATAATTTTCACTTGCCCGGAGGCGCGAAAACAGGGACACCTGCAGGTTTAGCATTCAAGCGCTGATTAGGAGCAATTTTTGTGGAGCAGTATCTGTGGGTTCCACTCATGAACTTCTGCTGAAGGTGTGGAGTGTGCTGGCTGACACACAGGGGCTGGTTTCAGAATGGCTCGGGGACCGAGTGAGAAAGCGCACAGTTTTTCGCGCACTGGAGGTTCTGATCGAGGGGCTCCACAGGAGGAGGAGGGATGGCTGTACCTGCAGGTGGTAAGTAGCCGAGCTCGCCCTCCTGCAGACCAAGGGGGACCCTAGCAAGATGCTGGTGACCAGGCATTCCCATTTCACCTGGTGACTCCTATAAGGTGTCCAATAAGGCCGAGTATCACAGCACTTACTCTCTTTAGGTGAAGTCCTCCGAGAATTTCCATAATAAATGTTGATTATAGGCCCAGAAATTGCGGTCGGATGCTCCCTTCATACGAACACCTCTGACCTGAAAAAAATCGACAAAAGTACCCAGTAGTCCCGGAGGAACGTAAGATCCTGGTCGAAGGCCTAGATTTACCGCGCAGTGCACGGGGAGATGCCTTTCAGGTACGTATTACATGCTGGAGTCATGTGGGTCTGGACCACCAATCACGGCGCAGTATTGTCATTGATAAAAATGGGAGCTCTGTTTGTACGAGTTCCCATTACTATCAATGAGAAAACCCCCCAATACACACAAACATAGCATAATAAATAGATAAAACACCTCATATATTTAAAATTAATTGAAATTAAATATAATTAATGTTTTTGACAAAATATATATTTTTTGGAATTTTTTTAACGTGTTTTAACAGCGTTAAAAATAAACTTACCTTAATGGACAGGGTTTTTAATATAAAAATAAGTGTTTAAATTTAATTTTTATAAGTTTTAAAAGAATTACGCTGATCAAATTAGGCTGTTTTTACCAGGTGTCAGAGTTTGAAGGATATTCACTGATCAAGAGTTGGACAAATAGCCCATTTTCTGCCCCACGGATGTCCTCCCGGGGATGCGCAGGATCTGTATGTAGAAATCTTGACAGATCGATTCTCTGCGCATGCGCATTGTGCAGCGAGAACCTGCTTTTGCGAGGCATCGCCGGGTGTGTGTGCATTTCGAACGGACCCGGCAAGGCCGGGATTTATGGGCCATAGTGTTGGTGAAATCTCGATAAAGTGTCCCAGAAATTCTCCTGACGTGTTTCAAAAGTCCTCTTCAATCCTCCAGCAGCAAATTAGCAGTAAAAGGTGATATACCTTTAAATCATACACAAAATCATCTGCAATAACTTGTTCACTCCCAATTGGCTGGTCATTGTCAGGAGAGGGCGTTAGTTCAACTGTTGTCCACCAAAGTGCCTGCAACCTCCTGAATGAGCGCTAGCAGGTAAAATAGCAATCAGTTGCTTAACGATCATCCGAGAGCCGTTCCTAGCACAAGCCTCAACTCCTGCAAAGAGATTTGGATAGGTTAAGCGAATGGGCTAAGGTTTGGCAGATGGAATACAATGTCGGAAAGTGTGAGGTCATCCACCGTGGGGAAAAAAAACATTAAAAGGGAATATTATTTGAATGGGGAGAAATTACAACATGCTGAGATGCAGAGGGACCTGGGGGTCCTTGTGCATGAAACTCTTTTTGGAGTTCACCTGCAAAAACATAAAACATTAAACGGTGCCACCCGACCTGGGTGACACTCCAGACATTTACAAGGCCCTTTTTTTTCCCCCCCTTTTTTTTTTTGTGTTTTTCTTTTTTTTGTTTTTTTTTTTGGGCACTAAAATCACAAATTTCCCCAGTGCCCCCTATAAAAGGGAAGGGGGACACTAAAAGCACCGGCAATTAAAACAAATTAAACTTAAAAACGTAAAATCAAATTAAAATTTGGTTGCCGGGCGTGATGATGCACTCCAGTCCCTCCGGTGCCCACCTCTCGCGGAAGGCCGCGAGCGTACCGGTGGACACCGCGTGCTCCATCTCCAAGGACACCCTGGACCGGATGTAAGAGCGGAAGAGAGGCAGGCAGTCAGGTTGAACGACCCCCTCGACCGCCCACTGCCTGGACCGGCTGATGGCACCCTTGGCCGTGCCCAGGAGCAGTCCTACGAGGAGGCCTTCGGACCTACCCGCTCCCCTCCGCACAGGGTGCCCAAAGATCAGGAGAGTGGGACTGAAGTGCAGCCAGAATTTCAGGAGCAGCCCCTTCAAATAATGGAACAGGGGCTGCAACCTCGTGCACTCAATAAAAACATGGAACACGGACTCCTCCAGACTGCAGAAATTGCAGGCGGCCTGGGAGTCCGTGAACCGGCTTAAAAATTTGTTGCACGGCACTGCTCCGTGCACCACCCTCCAGGCCAAGTCCCCGATGAATAGTGGGAGGACCCCTGCGTAGAGTGCCCTCCATCGGGGACCCCCGCCTCCTCCGGACGGCAAGATGGTACGCCATGGCGTGTCCGGACGGCCGGCGAGGATGGCAAAGTTGAGGGTGTGCAGGAGCAGCCCGTACAGGAAACCCCTCCGCGCGGAACTGAAAGGCGCGGAGGGGATTTCCCAGAGGCGGCTCAAGTTGTGAGGCGCCGGCCCCCGAGGGAGGTTCCGGGGTTTGGCGCCGATGAGGAATTCCGTCCGGACGGGGGTCAGTTCGGATGGGATCACCCCACGTGCTTGAGCCTCCTCGATGCACCTAAAGGAGTCAGGGCCCAGAGCTGTTTTTAGCGACTCGATGGCATCGGCCGCGTGGCGGACGTTGGCAGAATTTAGGCGCCGCGCCAGCGTGTCTGGCGCCATCCAGCCCGCTCCTCCGCCATCGAGCAGGTCCCTGACCCTGGTCACCTCACCAGCCACAGCCCTCTCTTCCGACCGCCACATAAAACCTCGGCCGTGGAGGTACGGATTCCCGAGCAGCGGTTCCTGCAGGACGGCCGCCACTCCAGCCGGCGGAGAGCTGCGCTTGGTGGAGACTTTGTTCCAGACCCTGATGAGTTCCCTGTAAAAGACAGGCAGCTCCCGGAGGGCGGTCCTGGCACCCCCCCAAGTTCACAAACAGGAGCTGCGTGTCATAATTGAGGTCGCGCTGCTGGCGGAAGAAATACCTCGCCAGAGCACACCACCTAGGAGGAGGCTCGACGTAAAGGTATCTCTGCAGGGTCTGAAGACGGAAAGTCGCGAGCTGGGCGCTGGCGCACACCAACGACTGACCGCCCTCCTCAAGCGGGAGACTCAAGACCGCAGCAGAGACCCAGTGCTTCCTGTTGTTCCAGAAGAAGTCCACCAGCTTCTTCTGTATCTTGGCGACAAACGCAGGGGGAGGGGTCAAAGTGACCAGCCGGTACCACAGCATTGCGGCCACCAGCTGGTTTATGACTAGCGCTCGACCCCTGTAGGACAGCACTCGGAGCAGTCCTGTCCAGCGCCCTAGGCGAGCGGCGACCTTGGCCTCCAGCTCCTGCCAGTTCGCCGGCCAGGCTCCCTCGTCGGGGCTAAGGTAGACTCCCAGATAGAGGAGATGGGTCGTGCTCCAGGCAAAAGGCCTGAGCTCCTCCGGCAGGGAGTCCACCCGCCACTGACCCACCAGGAGTCCGGAACATTTCTCCCAGTTGATCCTGGCGGAGGACGCGGCCGAGTAAATCTCCTGGCACTCACGCATCCTCCGCAGGTCAGCGGGATCCTCTATCGCGAGGAGCACGTCATCGGCGTAAGCCGAGAGGACGACCTCCACGCCCGGCCCTTGCAGAGCCAGTCCCGTCAACCTCGTCCGCAAGAGGCGCAGGAAAGGCTCCACGCAAACGGCGTATAACTGGCCGGACATGGGGCATCCCTGGCGCACCCCTCTCCTAAAGCGAAGGGGCGCCGTCAAGGACCCGTTAACCTTAATCAGACACTCCGCGGCGGCGTACAAAAGTCGGATCCGGGCGACGAAATGCGTCCCGAACCCGAAAGCGCGCAGAGTTCCGAGCAGATAGTCGTGATCCACCCTGTCGAACGCCTTCTCTTGGTCGAGGGATAGGAAGGCGACCGACAGACCAGCCTCCTGGGAACAATGTCCTTGTGCATGAAACTCTTTTTGGAGTTCACCTGCAAAACATAAAACATTAAACGGTGCCACCCGACCTGGGTGACACTCCAGACATTTACAAGGCCCTTTTTTTTCCCCCCTTTTTTTTTTGTGTTTTTCTTTTTTTGTTTGTTTTTTTTTTGGGCACTAAAATCACAATTTTTCCCCAGTGCCCCCTATAAAAGGGAAGGGGACACTAAAAGCACCGGCAATTAAAACAAATTAACTTTAAAACGTAAAATCAAATTAAAATTTGGTTGCCGGGGGTGATGATGCACTCCAGTCCCTCCGGTGCCCACCTCTCGCGGAAGGCCGCGAGCGTACCGGTGGACACCGCGTGCTCCATCTCCAAGGACACCCTGGACCGGATGTAAGAGCGGAAGAGAGGCAGGCAGTCAGGTTGAACGACCCCCTCGACCGCCCGCTGCCTGGACCGGCTGATGGCACCCTTGGCCGTGCCCAGGAGCAGTCCTACGAGGAGGCCTTCGGACCTACCCGCTCCCCTCCGCACAGGGTGCCCAAAGATCAGGAGAGTGGGACTGAAGTGCAGCCAGAATTTCAGGAGCAGCCCCTTCAAATAGTGGAACAGGGGCTGCAACCTTGTGCACTCAATAAAAACATGGAACACGGACTCCTCCAGACCGCAGAAATTGCAGGCGGCCTGGGAGTCCGTGAACCGGCTTAAAAATTTGTTGCACGGCACTGCTCCGTGCACCACCCTCCAGGCCAAGTCCCCGATGAATACTGGGAGGACCCCTGCGTAGAGTGCCCTCCATCGGGGACCCCCGCCTCCTCCGGACGGCAAGATGGTACGCCATGGCGTGTCCGGACGGCCGGCGAGGATGGCAAAGTTGAGGGTGTGCAGGAGCAGCCCATACAGGAAACCCCTCGGCGCGGAACTGAAAGGCACGGAGGGGATTTCCCCGAGGCGGCTCAAGTTGTGAGGCGCCGGCCCCCGAGGGAGGTTCCGGGGTTTGGCGCCGATGAGGAATTCCGTCCGGACGGGGGTCAGTTCGGACGGGATCTCCCCACGTGCTTGAGCCTCCTCGATGCACCTAACGGAGTCAGGGCCCAGAGCTGTTTTTAGCGACTCGATGGCATCGGCCGCGTGGCGGACGTTGGCAGAATTTAGGCGCCGCGCCAGCGTGTCTGGCGCCATCCAGCCCGCTCCTCCGCCATCGAGCAGGTCTCTGACCCTGGTCACCTCACCAGCCACAGCCCTCTCTTCCGACCGCCACATAAAACCTCGGCCGTGGAGGTACGGATTCCCGAGCAGCGGTTCCTGCAGGACGGCCGCCACTCCACCCGGCGGAGAGCTGCGCTTGGTGGAGACTTTGTTCCAGACCCTGATGAGTTCCCTGTAAAAGACAGGCAGCTCCCGGAGGGCGGTCCTGGCACCCCCCAAGTTCACAAACAGGAGCTGCGTGTCATAATTGAGGTCGAGCTGCTGGCGGAAGAAATACCTCGCCAGAGCACACCACCTAGGAGGGGGCTCGACGTAAAGGTATCTCTGCAGGGTCTGAAGACGGAAAGTCGCGAGCTGGGCGCTGACGCACACCAACGACTGACCGCCCTCCTCAAGCGGGAGACTCAGAACCGCGGCAGAGACCCAGTGCTTCCTGTTGTTCCAGAAGAAGTCCACCAGCTTCTTCTGTATCTTGGCGACAAACGCAGGGGGAGGGGTCAAAGTGACCAGCCGGTACCACAACATTGCGGCCACCAGCTGGTTTATGACTAGCGCTCGACCCCTGTAGGACAGCACTCGGAGCAGTCCTGTCCAGCGCCCTAGGCGAGCGGCGACCTTGGCCTCCAGCTCCTGCCAGTTCGCCGGCCAGGCTCCCTCGTCGGGGCTAAGGTAGACTCCCAGATAGAGGAGATGGGTCGTGCTCCAGGCAAAAGGCCTGAGCTCCTCCGGCAGGGAGTCCACCCGCCACTGACCCACCAGGAGTCCGGAACATTTTTCCCAGTTGATCCTGGCGGAGGACGCGGCCGAGTAAATCTCCTGGCACTCACGCATCCTCCGCAGGTCAGCGGGATCCTCTACCGCGAGGAGCACGTCATCGGCGTAAGCCGAGAGGACGACCTCCACGCCCGGCCCTTGCAGAGCCAGTCCCGTCAACCTCGTCCGCAAGAGGCGCAGGAAAGGCTCCACGCAAACAGCATATAACTGGCCGGACATGGGGCATCCCTGGCGCACCCCTCTCCTAAAGCGAAGGGGCGCCGTCAAGGACCCGTTAACCTTAATCAGACACTCCGCGGCGGCGTACAAAAGTCGGATCCGGGCGACAAAATGCGTCCCGAACCCGAAAGCGCGCAGAGTTCCGAGCAGATAGTCGTGATCCACCCTGTCGAACGCCTTCTCTTGGTCGAGGGATAGGAAGGCGACCGACAGACCAGCCTCCTGGGAACAATGTCCTTGTGCATGAAACTCTTTTGAGTTCACCTGTGAAAACATAAAAACAATAAACGGTGCCACCCGACCTGGGTGACACTCCAGATATTTTCAAGGCCCTTTTTTTCCCCCCTTTTTTTTTTTTTTTTTTTTTTGTGTTTTTCTTTTTTTTTTTTGGTTTTTTTTTGGGCACTAAAATCACAATTTTCCCCAGTGCCCCCTATAAAAGGGAAGGGGGACACTAAAAGCACCGGCAATTAAAACAAATTAAACTTTAAAACGTAAAATCAAATTAAAATTTGGTTGCCGGGCGTGATGATGCACTCCAGTCCCTCCGGTGCCCACCTCTCGCGGAAGGCCGCGAGCGTACCGGTGGACACCGCGTGCTCCATCTCCAAGGACACCCTGGACCGGATGTAAGAGCGGAAGAGAGGCAGGCAGTCAGGTTGAACGACCCCCTCGACCGCCCGCTGCCTGGACCGGCTGATGGCACCCTTGGCCGTGCCCAGGAGCAGTCCTACGAGGAGGCCTTCGGACCTACCCGCTCCCCTCCGCACAGGGTGCCCAAAGATCAGGAGAGTGGGACTGAAGTGCAGCCAGAATTTCAGGAGCAGCCCCTTCAAATAGTGGAACAGGGGCTGCAACCTCGTGCATTCAATAAAAACATGGAACACGGACTCCTCCAGACCGCAGAAATTGCAGGCGGCCTGGGAGTCCGTGAACCGGCTTAAAAATTTATTGCACGGCACTGCTCCGTGCACCACACTCCAGGCCAAGTCCCCGATGAATAGTGGGAGGACCCCTGCGTAGAGTGCCCTCCATCGGGGACCCCCGCCTCCTCCGGACGGCAAGATGGTACGCCATGGCGTGTCCGGACGGCCGGCGAGGATGGCAAAGTTGAGGGTGTGCAGGAGCAGCCCGTACAGGAAACCCCTCCGCGCGGAACTGAAAGGCACGGAGGGGATTTCCCCGAGGCGGCTCAAGTTGTGAGGCGCCGGCCCCCGAGGGAGGTTCCGGGGTTTGGCGCCGATGAGGAATTCCGTCCGGACGGGGGTCAGTTCGGACGGGATCTCCCCACGTGCTTGAGCCTCCTCGATACACCTAACGGAGTCAGGGCCCAGAGCTGTTTTTAGCGACTCGATGGCATCGGCCGCGCGGCGGACGTTGGCAGAATTTAGGCGCCGCGCCAGCGTGTCTGGCGCCATCCAGCCCGCTCCTCCGCCATCGAGCAGGTCCCTGACCCTGGTCACCTCACCAGCCACAGCCCTCTCTTCCGACCGCCACATAAAACCTCGGCCGTGGAGGTACGGATTCCCGAGCAGCGGCTCCTGCAGGACGGCCGCCACTCCAGCCGGTGGAGAGCTGCGCTTGGTGGAGACTTTGTTCCAGACCCTGGTGAGGTCCCTGTAAAAGACAGGCAGCTCCCGGAGGGCGGTCCTGGCACCCCCCAAGTTCACAAACAGGAGCTGCGTGTCATAATTGAGGTCGAGCTGCTGGCGGAAGAAATACCTCGCCAGAGCACACCACCTAGGAGGGGGCTCGACGTAAAGGTATCTCTGCAGGGTCTGAAGACGGAAAGTCGCGAGCTGGGCGCTGACGCACACCAACGACTGACCGCCCTCCTCAAGCGGGAGACTCAAGACCGCGGCAGAGACCCAGTGCTTCCTGTTGTTCCAGAAGAAGTCCACCAGCTTCTTCTGTATCTTGGCGACAAACGCAGGGGGAGGGGTCAAAGTGACCAGCCGGTACCACAGCATTGCGGCCACCAGCTGGTTTATGACTAGCGCTCGACCCCTGTAGGACAGCACTCGGAGCAGTCCTGTCCAGCGCCCTAGGCGAGCGGCGACCTTGGCCTCCAGCTCCTGCCAGTTCGCCGGCCAGGCTCCCTCGTCGGGGCTAAGGTAGACTCCCAGATAGAGGAGATGGGTCGTGCTCCAGGCAAAAGGCCTGAGCTCCTCCGGCAGGGAGTCCACCCGCCACTGACCCACCAGGAGTCCGGAACATTTCTCCCAGTTGATCCTGGCGGAGGATGCGGCCGAGTAAATCTCCTGGCACTCACGCATCCTCCGCAGGTCAGCGGGATCCTCTATCGCGAGGAGCACGTCATCGGCGTAAGCCGAGAGGACGACCTCCACGCCCGGCCCTTGCAGAGCCAGTCCCGTCAACCTCGTCCGCAAGAGGCGCAGGAAAGGCTCCACGCAAACGGCGTATAACTGGCCGGACATGGGGCATCCCTGGCGCACCCCTCTCCTAAAGCGAAGGGGCGCCGTCAAGGACCCGTTAACCTTAATCAGACACTCCGCGGCGGCGTACAAAAGTCGGATCCGGGCGACGAAATGCGTCCCGAACCCGAAAGCGCGCAGAGTTCCGAGCAGATAGTCGTGATCCACCCTGTCGAACGCCTTCTCTTGGTCGAGGGATAGGAAGGCGACCGACAGACCAGCCTCCTGGGAACAATGTCCTTGTGCATGAAACTCTTTTTGGAGTTCACCTGCAAAACATAAAACATTAAACGGTGCCACCCGACCTGGGTGACACTCCAGACATTTACAAGGCCCTTTTTTTTCCCCCCTTTTTTTTTGTGTTTTTCTTTTTTTGTTTGTTTTTTTTTTGGGCACTAAAATCACAATTTTTCCCCAGTGCCCCCTATAAAAGGGAAGGGGACACTAAAAGCACCGGCAATTAAAACAAATTAACTTTAAAACGTAAAATCAAATTAAAATTTGGTTGCCGGGGGTGATGATGCACTCCAGTCCCTCCGGTGCCCACCTCTCGCGGAAGGCCGCGAGCGTACCGGTGGACACCGCGTGCTCCATCTCCAAGGACACCCTGGACCGGATGTAAGAGCGGAAGAGAGGCAGGCAGTCAGGTTGAACGACCCCCTCGACCGCCCGCTGCCTGGACCGGCTGATGGCACCCTTGGCCGTGCCCAGGAGCAGTCCTACGAGGAGGCCTTCGGACCTACCCGCTCCCCTCCGCACAGGGTGCCCAAAGATCAGGAGAGTGGGACTGAAGTGCAGCCAGAATTTCAGGAGCAGCCCCTTCAAATAGTGGAACAGGGGCTGCAACCTTGTGCACTCAATAAAAACATGGAACACGGACTCCTCCAGACCGCAGAAATTGCAGGCGGCCTGGGAGTCCGTGAACCGGCTTAAAAATTTGTTGCACGGCACTGCTCCGTGCACCACCCTCCAGGCCAAGTCCCCGATGAATAGTGGGAGGACCCCTGCGTAGAGTGCCCTCTATCGGGGACCCCCGCCTCCTCCGGACGGCAAGATGGTACGCCATGGCGTGTCCGGACGGCCGGCGAGGATGGCAAAGTTGAGGGTGTGCAGGAGCAGCCCATACAGGAAACCCCTCGGCGCGGAACTGAAAGGCACGGAGGGGATTTCCCCGAGGCGGCTCAAGTTGTGAGGCGCCGGCCCCCGAGGGAGGTTCCGGGGTTTGGCGCCGATGAGGAATTCCGTCCGGACGGGGGTCAGTTCGGACGGGATCTCCCCACGTGCTTGAGCCTCCTCGATGCACCTAACGGAGTCAGGGCCCAGAGCTGTTTTTAGCGACTCGATGGCATCGGCCGCGTGGCGGACGTTGGCAGAATTTAGGCGCCGCGCCAGCGTGTCTGGCGCCATCCAGCCCGCTCCTCCGCCATCGAGCAGGTCTCTGACCCTGGTCACCTCACCAGCCACAGCCCTCTCTTCCGACCGCCACATAAAACCTCGGCCGTGGAGGTACGGATTCCCGAGCAGCGGTTCCTGCAGGACGGCCGCCACTCCACCCGGCGGAGAGCTGCGCTTGGTGGAGACTTTGTTCCAGACCCTGATGAGTTCCCTGTAAAAGACAGGCAGCTCCCGGAGGGCGGTCCTGGCAACCCCCAAGTTCACAAACAGGAGCTGCGTGTCATAATTGAGGTCGAGCTGCTGGCGGAAGAAATACCTCGCCAGAGCACACCACCTAGGAGGGGGCTCGACGTAAAGGTATCTCTGCAGGGTCTGAAGACGGAAAGTCGCGAGCTGGGCGCTGACGCACACCAACGACTGACCGCCCTCCTCAAGCGGGAGACTCAGGACCGCGGCAGAGACCCAGTGCTTCCTGTTGTTCCAGAAGAAGTCCACCAGCTTCTTCTGTATCTTGGCGACAAACGCAGGGGGAGGGGTCAAAGTGACCAGCCGGTACCACAACATTGCGGCCACCAGCTGGTTTATGACTAGCGCTCGACCCCTGTAGGACAGCACTCGGAGCAGTCCTGTCCAGCGCCCTAGGCGAGCGGCGACCTTGGCCTCCAGCTCCTGCCAGTTCGCCGGCCAGGCTCCCTCGTCGGGGCTAAGGTAGACTCCCAGATAGAGGAGATGGGTCGTGCTCCAGGCAAAAGGCCTGAGCTCCTCCGGCAGGGAGTCCACCCGCCACTGACCCACCAGGAGTCCGGAACATTTCTCCCAGTTGATCCTGGCGGAGGACGCGGCCGAGTAAATCTCCTGGCACTCACGCATCCTCCGCAGGTCAGCGGGATCCTCTACCGCGAGGAGCACGTCATCGGCGTAAGCCGAGAGGACGACCTCCACGCCCGGCCCTTGCAGAGCCAGTCCCGTCAACCTCGTCCGCAAGAGGCGCAGGAAAGGCTCCACGCAAACAGCATATAACTGGCCGGACATGGGGCATCCCTGGCGCACCCCTCTCCTAAAGCGAAGGGGTGCCGTCAAGGACCCGTTAACCTTAATCAGATACTCCGCGGCGGCGTACAAAAGTCGGATCCGGGCGACAAAATGCGTCCCGAACCCGAAAGCGCGCAGAGTTCCGAGCAGATAGTCGTGATCCACCCTGTCGAACGCCTTCTCTTGGTCGAGGCATAGGAAGGCGACCGACAGACCAGCCTCCTGGGAACAATGTCCTTGTGCATGAAACTCTTTTAGAGTCTACCTGCAAAACATAAACATTAAACTGTGCCACCCGACCTGGGTGACACACCAGACATTTACAAGGCCCTTTTTTCCTTTTTTTTGTTTTTTTTGTGTTTTTTTTGTGTTTTTTTTTTTGCTTTTTTTTTGGGCACTAAAATCACAATTTCTCCGGTGCCCCCTATAAAAGGGAAGGGGACACTAAAAGCACCGGCAATTAAAACAACTTAAACTTTAAAACGTAAAATCAAATTAAAATTTGGTTGCCGGGCGTGATGATGCACTCCAGTCCCTCCGGTGCCCACCTCTCGCGGAAGGCCGCGAGCGTACCGGTGGACACCGCGTGCTCCATCTCCAAGGACACCCTGGACCGGATGTAAGAGCGGAAGAGAGGCAGGCAGTCAGGTTGAACGACCCCCTCGACCGCCCGCTGCCTGGACCGGCTGATGGCACCCTTGGCCGTGCCCAGGAGCAGTCCTACGAGGAGGCCTTCGGACCTACCCGCTCCCCTCCGCACAGGGTGCCCAAAGATCAGGAGAGTGGGACTGAAGTGCAGCCAGAATTTCAGGAGCAGCCCCTTCAAATAGTGGAACAGGGGCTGCAACCTCGTGCATTCAATAAAAACATGGAACACGGACTCCTCCAGACCGCAGAAATTGCAGGCGGCCTGGGAGTCCGTGAACCGGCTTAAAAATTTATTGCACGGCACTGCTCCGTGCACCACCCTCCAGGCCAAGTCCCCGATGAATAGTGGGAGGACCCCTGCGTAGAGTGCCCTCCATCGGGGACCCCCGCCTCCTCCGGACGGCAAGATGGTACGCCATGGCGTGTCCGGACGGCCGGCGAGGATGGCAAAGTTGAGGGTGTGCAGGAGCAGCCCGTACAGGAAACCCCTCCGCGCGGAACTGAAAGGCACGGAGGGGATTTCCCCGAGGCGGCTCAAGTTGTGAGGCGCCGGCCCCCGAGGGAGGTTCCGGGGTTTGGCGCCGATGAGGAATTCCGTCCGGACGGGGGTCAGTTCGGACGGGATCTCCCCACGTGCTTGAGCCTCCTCGATACACCTAACGGAGTCAGGGCCCAGAGCTGTTTTTAGCGACTCGATGGCATCGGCCGCGCGGCGGACGTTGGCAGAATTTAGGCGCCGCGCCAGCGTGACTGGCGCCATCCAGCCCGCTCCTCCGCCATCGAGCAGGTCCCTGACCCTGGTCACCTCACCAGCCACAGCCCTCTCTTCCGACCGCCACATAAAACCTCGGCCGTGGAGGTACGGATTCCCGAGCAGCGGCTCCTGCAGGACGGCCGCCACTCCAGCCGGTGGAAAGCTGCGCTTGGTGGAGACTTTGTTCCAGACCCTGATGAGTTCCCTGTAAAAGACAGGCAGCTCCCGGAGGGCGGTCCTGGCACCCCCCAAGTTCACAAACAGGAGCTGCGTGTCATAATTGAGGTCGAGCTGCTGGCGGAAGAAATACCTCGCCAGAGCGCACCACCTAGGAGGGGGCTCGACGTAAAGGTATCTCTGCAGGGTCTGAAGACGGAAAGTCGCGAGCTGGGCGCTGACGCACACCAACGACTGACCGCCCTCCTCAAGCGGGAGACTCAGGACCGCGGCAGAGACCCAGTGCTTCCTGTTGTTCCAGAAGAAGTCCACCAGCTTCTTCTGTATCTTGGCGACAAACGCAGGGGGAGGGGTCAAAGTGACCAGCCGGTACCACAACATTGCGGCCACCAGCTGGTTTATGACTAGCGCTCGACCCCTGTAGGACAGCACTCGGAGCAGTCCTGTCCAGCGCCCTAGGCGAGCGGCGACCTTGGCCTCCAGCTCCTGCCAGTTCGCCGGCCAGGCTCCCTCGTCGGGGCTAAGGTAGACTCCCAGATAGAGGAGATGGGTCGTGCTCCAGGCAAAAGGCCTGAGCTCCTCCGGCAGGGAGTCCACCCGCCACTGACCCACCAGGAGTCCGGAACATTTCTCCCAGTTGATCCTGGCGGAGGACGCGGCCGAGTAAATCTCCTGGCACTCACGCATCCTCCGCAGGTCAGCGGGATCCTCTACCGCGAGGAGCACGTCATCGGCGTAAGCCGAGAGGACGACCTCCACGCCCGGCCCTTGCAGAGCCAGTCCCGTCAACCTCGTCCGCAAGAGGCGCAGGAAAGGCTCCACGCAAACAGCATATAACTGGCCGGACATGGGGCATCCCTGGCGCACCCCTCTCCTAAAGCGAAGGGGTGCCGTCAAGGACCCGTTAACCTTAATCAGACACTCCGCGGCGGCGTACAAAAGTCGGATCCGGGCGACAAAATGCGTCCCGAACCCGAAAGCGCGCAGAGTTCCGAGCAGATAGTCGTGATCCACCCTGTCGAACGCCTTCTCTTGGTCGAGGCATAGGAAGGCGACCGACAGACCAGCCTCCTGGGAACAATGTCCTTGTGCATGAAACTCTTTTTGGAGTTCACCTGCAAAAACATAAAACATGTATCCGTGCCACCCGACCTGGATGACACACACAAGACATTTACAAGGCCCCTTTTTTATTTATTTTTTTGTGTTTTTTTTTTGGGGCACTAAAATCAAATTTTTCCTTTTTCCAGTGCCCCCTATAAAAGGAGAGGGGGGACACTAAAAGCACCGGCAATTAAAACAAATTAAACTTTAAAACGTAAAATCAAATTAAAATTTGGTTGCCGGGCGTGATGATGCACTCCAGTCCCTCCGGTGCCCACCTCTCGCGGAAGGCCGCGAGCGTACCGGTGGACACCGCGTGCTCCATCTCCAAGGACACCCTGGATCGGATGTAAGAGCGGAAGAGAGGCAGGCAGTCAGGTTGAACGACCCCCTCGACCGCCCGCTGCCTGGACCGGCTGATGGCACCCTTGGCCGTGCCCAGGAGCAGTCCTACGAGGAGGCCCTCGGACCTACCCGCTCCCCTCCGCACAGGGTGCCCAAAGATCAGGAGAGTGGGACTGAAGTGCAGCCAGAATTTCAGGAGCAGCCCCTTCAAATAGTGGAACAGGGGCTGCAACCTTGTGCATTCAATAAAAACATGGAACACGGACTCCTCCAGACCGCAGAAATTGCAGGCGGCCTGGGAGTCCGTGAACCGGCTTAAAAATTTGTTGCACGGCACTGCTCCGTGCACCACCCTCCAGGCCAAGTCCCCGATGAATAGTGGGAGGACCCCTGCGTAGAGTGCCCTCCATCGGGGACCCCCGCCTCCTCCGGACGGCAAGATGGTACGCCATGGCGTGTCCGGACGGCCGGCGAGGATGGCAAAGTTGAGGGTGTGCAGGAGCAGCCCGTACAGGAAACCCCTCCGCGCGGAACTGAAAGGCACGGAGGGGATTTCCCCGAGGCGGCTCAAGTTGTGAGGCGCCGGCCCCCGAGGGAGGTTCCGGGGTTTGGCGCCGATGAGGAATTCCGTCCGGACGGGGGTCAGTTCGGACGGGATCTCCCCACGTGCTTGAGCCTCCTCGATACACCTAACGGAGTCAGGGCCCAGAGCTGTTTTTAGCGACTCGATGGCATCGGCCGCGCGGCGGACGTTGGCAGAATTTAGGCGCCGCGCCAGCGTGACTGGCGCCATCCAGCCCGCTCCTCCGCCATCGAGCAGGTCCCTGACCCTGGTCACCTCACCAGCCACAGCCCTCTCTTCCGACCGCCACATGAAGCCTCGGCCGTGGAGGTACGGATTCCCGAGCAGCGGTTCCTGCAGGACGGCCGCCACTCCAGCCGGCGGAGAGCTGCGCTTGGTGGAGACTTTGTTCCAGACCCTGATGAGTTCCCTGTAAAAGACAGGCAGCTCCCGGAGGGCGGTCCTGGCACCCCCCAAGTTCACAAACAGGAGCTGCGTGTCATAATTGAGGTCGAGCTGCTGGCGGAAGAAATACCTCGCCAGAGCACACCACCTAGGAGGGGGCTCGACGTAAAGGTATCTCTGCAGGGTCTGAAGACGGAAAGTCGCGAGCTGGGCGCTGACGCACACCAACGACTGACCGCCCTCCTCAAGCGGGAGACTCAAGACCGCGACAGAGACCCAGTGCTTCCTGTTGTTCCAGAAGAAGTCCACCAGCTTCTTCTGTATCTTGGCGACAAACGCAGGGGGAGGGGTCAAAGTGACCAGCCGGTACCACAGCATTGCGGCCACCAGCTGGTTTATGACTAGCGCTCGACCCCTGTAGGACAGCACTCGGAGCAGTCCTGTCCAGCGCCCTAGGCGAGCGGCGACCTTGGCCTCCAGCTCCTGCCAGTTCGCCGGCCAGGCTTCCTCGTCGGGGCTAAGGTAGACTCCCAGATAGAGGAGATGGGTCGTGCTCCAGGCAAAAGGCCTGAGCTCCTCCGGCAGGGAGTCCACCCGCCACTGACCCACCAGGAGTCCGGAACATTTCTCCCAGTTGATCCTGGCGGAGGACGCGGCCGAGTAAATCTCCTGGCACTCACGCATCCTCCGCAGGTCAGCGGGATCCTCTATCGCGAGGAGCACGTCATCGGCGTAAGCCGAGAGGACGACCTCCACGCCCGGCCCTTGCAGAGCCAGTCCCGTCAACCTCGTCCGCAAGAGGCGCAGGAAAGGCTCCACGCAAACGGCGTATAACTGGCCGGACATGGGGCATCCCTGGCGCACCCCTCTCCTAAAGCGAAGGGGCGCCGTCAAGGACCCGTTAACCTTAATCAGACACTCCGCGGCGGCGTACAAAAGTCGGATCCGGGCGACGAAATGCGTCCCGAACCCGAAAGCGCGCAGAGTTCCGAGCAGATAGTCGTGATCCACCCTGTCGAACGCCTTCTCTTGGTCGAGGCATAGGAAGGCGACCGACAGACCAGCCTCCTGGGAACAATGTCCTTGTGCATGAAACTCTTTTGAGTTCACCTGTGAAAACATAAAAACAATAAACGGTGCCACCCGACCTGGGTGACACTCCAGACATTTTCAAGGCCCTTTTTTCCCCCCTTTTTTTTTTTGGTTTTTTTTTGTGTTTTTCTTTTTTTTGGTTTTTTTTTTTGGGCACTAAAATAACAATTTTCCCCAGTGCCCCCTATAAAAGGGAAGGGGGACACTAAAAGCACCGGCAATTAAAACAAATTAAACTTTAAAACGTAAAATCAAATTAAAATTTGGTTGCCGGGCGTGATGATGCACTCCAGTCCCTCCGGTGCCCACCTCTCGCGGAAGGCCGCGAGCGTACCGGTGGACACCGCGTGCTCCATCTCCAAGGACACCCTGGATCGGATGTAAGAGCGGAAGAGAGGCAGGCAGTCAGGTTGAACGACCCCCTCGACCGCCCGCTGCCTGGACCGGCTGATGGCACCCTTGGCCGTGCCCAGGAGCAGTCCTACGAGGAGGCCCTCGGACCTACCCGCTCCCCTCCGCACAGGGTGCCCAAAGATCAGGAGAGTGGGACTGAAGTGCAGCCAGAATTTCAGGAGCAGCCCCTTCAAATAGTGGAACAGGGGCTGCAACCTTGTGCACTCTATAAAAACATGGAACACGGACTCCTCCAGACCGCAGAAATTGCAGGCGGCCTGGGAGTCCGTGAACCGGCTTAAAAATTTGTTGCACGGCACTGCTCCGTGCACCACCCTCCAGGCCAAGTCCCCGATGAATAGTGGGAGGACCCCTGCGTAGAGTGCCCTCCATCGGGGACCCCCGCCTCCTCCGGACGGCAAGATGGTACGCCATGGCGTGTCCGGACGGCCGGCGAGGATGGCAAAGTTGAGGGTGTGCAGGAGCAGCCCGTACAGGAAACCCCTCCGCGCGGAACTGAAAGGCACGGAGGGGATTTCCCCGAGGCGGCTCAAGTTGTGAGGCGCCGGTCCCCGAGGGAGGTTCCGGGGTTTGGCGCCGATGAGGAATTCCGTCCGGACGGGGGTCAGTTCGGACGGGATCTCCCCACGTGCTTGAGCCTCCTCGATACACCTAACGGAGTCAGGGCCCAGAGCTGTTTTTAGCAACTCGATGGCATCGGCCGCGCGGCGGACGTTGGCAGAATTTAGGCGCCGCGCCAGCGTGACTGGCGCCATCCAGCCCGCTCCTCCGCCATCGAGCAGGTCCCTGACCCTGGTCACCTCACCAGCCACAGCCCTCTCTTCCGACCGCCACATGAAGCCTCGGCCGTGGAGGTACGGATTCCCGAGCAGCGGTTCCTGCAGGACGGCCGCCACTCCAGCCGGCGGAGAGCTGCGCTTGGTGGAGACTTTGTTCCAGACCCTGATGAGTTCCCTGTAAAAGACAGGCAGCTCCCGGAGGGCGGTCCTGGCACCCCCCAAGTTCACAAACAGGAGCTGCGTGTCATAATTGAGGTCGAGCTGCTGGCGGAAGAAATACCTCGCCAGAGCACACCACCTAGGAGGGGGCTCGACGTAAAGGTATCTCTGCAGGGTCTGAAGACGGAAAGTCGCGAGCTGGGCGCTGACGCACACCAACGACTGACCGCCCTCCTCAAGCGGGAGACTCAAGACCGCGACAGAGACCCAGTGCTTCCTGTTGTTCCAGAAGAAGTCCACCAGCTTCTTCTGTATCTTGGCGACAAACGCAGGGGGAGGGGTCAAAGTGACCAGCCGGTACCACAGCATTGCGGCCACCAGCTGGTTTATGACTAGCGCTCGACCCCTGTAGGACAGCACTCGGAGCAGTCCTGTCCAGCGCCCTAGGCGAGCGGCGACCTTGGCCTCCAGCTCCTGCCAGTTCGCCGGCCAGGCTTCCTCGTCGGGGCTAAGGTAGACTCCCAGATAGAGGAGATGGGTCGTGCTCCAGGCAAAAGGCCTGAGCTCCTCCGGCAGGGAGTCCACCCGCCACTGACCCACCAGGAGTCCGGAACATTTCTCCCAGTTGATCCTGGCGGAGGACGCGGCCGAGTAAATCTCCTGGCACTCACGCATCCTCCGCAGGTCAGCGGGATCCTCTACCGCGAGGAGCACGTCATCGGCGTAAGCCGAGAGGACGACCTCCACGCCCGGCCCTTGCAGAGCCAGTCCCGTCAACCTCGTCCGCAAGAGGCGCAGGAAAGGCTCCACGCAAACGGCGTATAACTGGCCGGACATGGGGCATCCCTGGCGCACCCCTCTCCTAAAGCGAAGGGGCGCCGTCAAGGACCCGTTAACCTTAATCAGACACTCCGCGGCGGCGTACAAAAGTCGGATCCGGGCGACGAAATGCGTCCCGAACCCGAAAGCGCGCAGAGTTCCGAGCAGATAGTCGTGATCCACCCTGTCGAACGCCTTCTCTTGGTCGAGGCATAGGAAGGCGACCGACAGACCAGCCTCCTGGGAACAATGTCCTTGTGCATGAATCCCAAAAAGTTAGTTTGCAGGTGCAGCAGGTAATCAGGAAGGCAAATGGAATGTTGGCCTTCATTGCGAGAGGGATGGAGTACAAAAGCAGGGAGGTCCTTCTGCTAACTGTATAGGGTACTGGTGAGGCCACACCTGGAGTACTGCGTGCAGTTTTAGTCACCTTAATTAAGAAAGGATATACTAGCTTTGGAGGGGGTACAGAGACGATTCACTAGGCTGATTCCGGAGATGAGGGGGTTACCTTATGATGATAGATTGGGTAGACTGGGTCTTTACTCATTAGAGTTCAGAAGGATGAGGGTTGATCTTATAGAAACAATTAAAATAATGAAAGGGATAGACAAGATAGAGGCAGAGAGGTTGTTTCCACTGGTCGGGGAGACTAGAACTAGGGCACACAGCCTCAAAATACGGGGGAGCCAATTTAAAACTGAGTTGAGAAGGAATTTCTTCTCCCAGAGGGTTGTGAATCTGTGGAATTCTCTGCCCAAGGAAGCAGTTGAGGCTAGCTCATTGAATGTATTCAAGTCACAGATAGATAGATTTTTAACCAGTAAGGGAATTAAGGGTTATGGGGAGCGGGCGGGTAATGGAGCTGAGTCCACGGCCAGATCAGCCATGATCTTGTTGAACGGCGGAGCAGACTCGAGGGGCTAGATGGCCTACTCCTGTTCCTAATTCTTATGTTCTTCTGTTCTTATGTTTATCAAGATGGCGTCCTGTGTTAAACATGGTCTAAACCGACACTTCGGCTTAAGACCCCATCTTGGCCATTCTTTAGCGCCTAACGTATTCGGTGAAAATCACCCCCTGAAGATTACATTGGGGTAAAATGTAATTTACAGATTATTTTGTATCATAATAACACGTGTAATTTCCACTGAAATTAACCTAATTTATTCCTGCCCAGTTTAGTCTAGTTAAAGTTATGTATTATTTGGAGTGAGGTCCAAACTAAACCAATGTCAAAATGTTAAAGGACTTCCTCAATCGGATAATTGATAAATGCACTGACCAGAGCAGACTGAGGTGGTTGATGTCAGGTTCTGGATGTGTTACAATTTGCCTCAGTGCCCCCGGGGTTAGGATGGAGAATAATATTGCTGTGCACGTTCTGCTGCAAAACGCATGTATTGATGTTGCGTGACTTCAGGATGAGGCTCATTTGTGATGCATACCACCGTTGAATAGTATTCACTGTCTTAGCTCACAAACAAAGAATGCACACCTGGTCGAGGTACTGGAGAGAAGTTAGTTGCTGTGGAGTCATATCTCAGCAGGGCCAGCACCTTCTAAAAGTAATTCAGGGGAGGGTTATTTGAATTTCTTTATAAATGCCGAATTTGGCCCCAAGCTGATTTCAGGTGAATGTCATTTTTCCACGATGCTACCTTCTCCTGTATCCCACTGTACCTTTTCACATGTTAATAGCAGATGTTGAACTTGTAATTGATGTGTATGCCTGAAACCACAGAATGAAAGAGCTATTTTAAAAAAATCTAACAAGTCGTAGTCTACTGGGGGTATTTCATTTCCTACCAGATATACCTGATCTGTGCAGGCAATGAGGATGGTTTGAGGTGGAAGGATATTTATGTCAGCTTTAGTAATCTCGAGAGGAAGCTGGTGGCCTTGATATTTTTGCTGTGATTTCAGCCATGCACAACAATCGCTTTGGAATTCTCTTCTTAAATCTCTCTGCCTCGCTCTTCTCCTTTAAGAATTTCCTTAATACCCACTTCTTCGTGTAATTTTCGGGCACTCCTCCTCATATCTCCTTTTTTGATGCAGCAGCAATTTTTTAATTGCACCACTGTGAAGCACCTCAGGATGGTTTTCTCGGTAAAGGTGTAATAACTGCAAGTTCTGGTGATCATACTGCGTCTGTCTCGGCTCACAACTGCCGAATGGATCCCTCACATTTCTGGCTGCACGGTGCTGACATGGGTCTCCATCTTCTGCTGTTTGCTCTCCTTCCCCCTGACCAGGTCTGGCGAGGACTGCTGTCGCTGCTGTTCTCCCTCCTCCAAATGCAGGCCTCTGCAATGCAATGCTGTGCAATGTATGCAGACCAAAACAATACGTGGCACTCTCCCTGGGGCATATTGCAGGGAGTCCCCCCCCCGCCCCACCCCACCACCCCAAGCAGTCCAGATACCTAAACCTCTGGATGAGCATTCCTGTTGTGTGCTCTATAAGGATCATGGCTGTGCCTAGCTTTGATTTTATCAATGCTGCTCAGGAGTGGTGGGGTTGTGTAGAGATGTCATCAGCCATTTCTACAGGGGCAGGGGGGAGGGGCGGTATGTCTTGTCCCCTAGTAACCATCCTGTCATGATCCTCATTTGTTGAATAGTGATGAGATGGTCGAGTTTTTGAGCCCAAAATTCCACATGGACCTTTTTTGGCGCAGTTGTCGAGGTACATCGTTTTTTTTTTTAGTGGCCCAACTGCGCCAAAAAAAGAAGTTGCAAGTTTCGCAGGCATAACCGTTCAGTTTGGAGCGGCGCAGATGTCCTCAAGCTCTGTGGGTGGAGCTTAAGGTCTGCGCCGAAAAACTGAGATTGCCAGGGTAACGAGGGACACTCTGAAGGGCTGAAGCACAAATAAAGCATTTCCCCTTTGTAAATAGATCACTGAGTGAGACTTGGGACAACAGACTGAAATCCCAATATATCAAACAATATGAAATTCCTTTGTTCCTTTTCAGCATTATTTTTTTCACCTCTACAGAGCCGGTGCCATTGCAATCCTGGACCGAAGGTACCCCACAACCCCCGTACCCCCCCCCCTCCCTCACTGGCCCCCACCTATCCTGGGCCGAAAGGACCCCGCACCCGCACCGCCCCCCCCCGCAACCCCCCGTCCCTGCCGTGTCTTCAGCTCCACTGAAACAATGGCGTCTTCTCGACACCGAATTTATCTCCCCTGCGCCGATTTCCTTAAGTGTGGGGAAAGTTTTCCAGAAGGGTGCAGTGCGCCATTTTAGAAAAAAATCGTACTTGGCCAAAGTCGCTTGAATGGCCAGAAATGGCGCACCCGGCAGGTTAAGCCCCCCCCCCACCACCTCACCACCCGTCCCCGTCCCCCACCTCAGTGACGTAAAAAAATCGGGAACTAAAAAAATTGGACATACCAATTTTAGAATGCCGCAGAAACTTTGGCAAAACTCGCAGATTTTTGTCTGCTCCAAAGAAAACCAGCATGGGCCAAAAAACATTGCAGAATGGTGTCGGAAATTCAGCCCAATGATAGTAAAGGTATCGGGGTAGCTCCCTGGGTGGTGAGCACAGACCTGCATATTGTTTGTGTGATCGGTCACCCGCTACTCAGTAATAGAATTGTAGCCTTTTCTGCTGATGAATGTTGCTGGTCATCTAATGACCACATGTGTCCCATCAATCACACCCTGTAGCAAAGGTAGCTAGCCACTGCTGCTGAACAATATCAGCTAAATGGATAGGAAGGACCTTTTCCCCTTCGCAGAGGGGCCAACAACCAAGGGGCATAGATTTAAAGTAATTGGTAGGAGGTTTAGTTGGGATTTGAAGGGGAATTTTTTCACCCAGAGGGTGGTGGGGGTCTGGAACTCACTGCCTGAAAGGGTGGGAGAGCCAATCAGAGACAAGGTGGCCATTTTGGCAGTACAAATAAAAGCATCATAAAATTATGAGGCGCCTAGATAGAGTGGACAGGAAGGTCCTAGATAGAGTGGATAGGAAGATCCTATTTCCCTTCATAGAGGGGTTAATATCCACGGGGCATAAATTTAAAGTAATTGGTAGGATTTTTAGAGGGGACTTGAGGGGAAATGTTTTCACCCAGAGGGTGGTGGGGGTCTGGAACTCACTGCCTGAAAGGGTGGTAGAGGCAGAAACCCTCACCACATTTAAAAAGTACTTGGCTGTGCACTTGAGGTGCTGTAACCTACAGGGCTACGGACCAAGAGCTGGAAAGTGGGATTAGGCTGGGTAGGTCTTTGTCGGCCGGCGATAGACCAAAATAGCCTCCTTCCGTGCTGTAAATTTCTATGATTTCTATGATTTCAATCAGAGAATGAACTCTTTATCCCTACTCTCTGACTCCTACCACCCAAATAATTATCGACTCAGGTCATATCACCTCCAATTCCATGGGCTCTCATTTTTGCTAATAAACTCTTGTGCAGAACCTTATCAAATGCCCTGATGCTACATTATTGCAAATGATTTCTTTAACACAAATCCACTTTTCATAATATAAGAAATAGGAGCAGGAGTAGGCCATTTCCAAAGACATGGCAGCCTTTAACAGTACCTCTGTTGTGAAAATATTCCATTAAAGTTAATTTTGAAGATAGCAGCAATACTGCAGGGCAATGTTATAGTTTGAAACATTTGATAATAAGCACATCTGCAGAAAATTAAATGCAAACCTGCCAGATATGTAAGTGCTGTTATGCAGATTTTGTTTTCATTTTAAATTAGCAACATGTTGTTACAACTTTTTTGAAATGCTAAATGTAATATAGTCCCAAACATGCAAGCTGTAGGCTCCAGGCATAGCACTGCTTTATAAAACATGTTAAAAAGTGTACTTTATAATTGTTAGCAGCAAACCGTAAAATTATATTCTGCAAAAGATGCTTCATTTGGCAGCAGGAATGATGCGAGATAATGAATTTGTTTTCAGTGGTGATCTTGGCGTTGTTATGCCAGAAGATGCAGCTTGAAGCTTTCCACTAATAAGAATGCATTAGTGTGTCAAGCAAGAAGTGAATTATACTTACTGTGTAGCATACAATTTATTTCCATTTTCCAATAACAATAGTAAGGATTAGCTCTGATAGATATTAATCCTGGAAGAAGCATTAATTAAGATTAAGTTTTGCTGCATAGTTCCAGATTGTCTCAATGAATTGTTAAAAAAGGAAAGAATGAACATGTATTTATATAAAGCCTTATCATGACTTTGGGACATTCTGAAGTGCTTTACAATAGATTACTTTTGAAATACAGTCACTGTTATTGCATAGACAAGTGCTATAGCCAACCTGCATACATCAAGATCCTACAAACGGCAAACGATTGAAAGATCCATTCCTTTTTTTCAATGGTGCTAGTTGAGAAAGGAATGTTTCAGGTGAATTTATAATGGGGAACAAAGAAATGGCGGACCAGTTAATCAAATACTTTGGTTCTGTCTTCATGAAGGAAGACACAAATAACCTTTCGGAAATACTAGGGGACCGAGGGTCCAGTGAGAAGGAGTAACTGAAGGAAATCCTTATTAGTCTGGAAATTGTGTTAGGGAAATTGATGGGATTGAAGGCCGATAAATCCCTGGGGCCTGATAGTCTGCATCCCAGAGTATTTAAGGAAGTAGCCCTAGAAATAGTGGATGCATTGGTGATCATTTTCCAACAGTCTATCGACATTGGATCGGTTCCTATGGACTGGAGAGTAGCTAATCTAACACCACTTTTTAAGAAGGGAGGGAGAGAGAAGGTGGGTAATTATAGACCGGTTAGTCTGACATCAGTAGTGGGGAAAATGTTGGAATCAATTATTAAAGATGAAATAGCAGCACATTTGGATAGCAATGATGGGATCGGTCCAAGTCAGCATGGATTTATGAAAGGGAAATCCTGCTTGACAAATCTTCTGGAATCTTTTGAGGATGTAACTGGTAAAGTGGACAAGGGAGAACCAGTGGATGTGGTGTATTTGAACTTTCAAAAGGCTTTTGACATGGTCCCACACAAGAGATTGGTGTGCAAAATTAAAGCACATGGTATTGGGGGTAATGTACTGACGTGGATAGAGAACTGGTTGGCAGACAGGAAGCAGAGAGTCGGGATAAACGGGTCCTTTTCAGAGTGGCAGGCAGTGACTAGTGGGGTGCCGCAGGGCTCAGTGCTGGGACCCCAGCTCTTTACAGTATAGATTAATGTTTTGGATGAGGGAATTGAGTGTAATATCTCCAAGTTTGCAGGTGACACTAAGCTGGGTGGCGGTGTGAGCTGTGAGGAGGACGCTAAAAGGCTACAGGATGACTTGGACAGGTTATGTGAGTGGGCAAACGAGTTGCTGATGCAGTATAATATGGATAAATGAGAGGTTATCCACTTTGGTGGCAAAAACACGAGGGCAGAATATTATCTGAATGGCGGCAGATTAGGAAAAGGGGAGGTGCAACGAGACCTGGGTGTCATGGTACATCAGTCATTGAAAGTTGGCATGCAGGTACAGCAGGCGGTGAAGAAGGCAAATGGTATGTTGGCCTTCATAGCTAGGGGATTTGAGTATAGGAGCAGGGAGGTCTTACTGCAGTTGTACAGGGCCTTAGTGAGGCCTCACGTGGAATATTGTGTTCAGTTTTGGTCTCCTAATCTGGGGAAGGACGTTTTTGCTATTGAGGGAGTGCAGTGAAGATTCACCAGACTGATTCTCGGGATGGCAGGACTGACATATGAGGAGAGACTGGATCGACTGGGCCTGTATTCACTGGAGTTTAGAAGGATGAGAGGGGATCTGATAGAAACATATAAAATTCTGACGGGACTGGACAGGTTAGATGCAGGAAGAATGTTCCCGATGTTGGGGAAGTCCAGAACCAGAGGACACAGTCTAAGGATAAGGGGTAAGCCATTTAGGACTGAGATGAGGAGAAACTTCTTCACTCAGAGAGTTGTTAACTTGTGGAGTTCGCTGCCGCAGAGAGTTGTTGATGCCAGTTTATTGGATATATTGAAGAGGGAGTTAGATATGGCCCTTACGGCTAAAGGGATCAAGGGGAGAGAAAGCAGGAAAGAGGTACTGAGGTGAATGATCAGCCATGATCTTATTGAATGCTGATGCAGGCTCGAAGGGCCGAATGGCCTACTCCTGCACCTATTTTCTATGTTTCGATGTTTCTATGTTTTCAGGACACTGGGATACCTTCATTCTTTGAATAGTGTCCTGTGATCTTTACCTGAACAGGTATACAAGGCTTCGCTTTAGTGTCTGAACAAAACCATCGCATATCCAATAGTGTAGCATTCCTACATCCTGCATTGAATGTCAACCTAGGTTATGTGTTGATTTTGTTAGTTAAAAATGGAAAGTATAACTGATAATTAAAACCTTATCATTTTATTGAGGACTATGGTTGAAAATTCAGAAGAACCTATTCCTATTCCTATTATCCACCTGAATTTTAACAGGATGGAGCCAAACACAACTCATTGTTATTTATATTTTATCTTTTGTCAGTGAATAAAATGACATAATGCTTTGGTTATTTGTACTCTATTTGTCTTCATTCTCTGCCGAGAGTATTACTGTACCAAAAATGTAAGACCCAAGTTTGTAGAGTCTTGATTAACTGTCAATTTCCATTACTCACCAGGAAATTCCCTATAGTAAGATGGATAATGGAGGTGCCACTGTTTGCCAAAATGTAATTGTATTTTGTGTTGTTCTAATACTGTAAATACATTCTGATTACTTAATTGGTATGAACAATGAGAAATCTTTCCATTAAAATGCATTTTTAAACCATAAACATTAGACGCTCACTGTGGGCCTGCTTTTCTTTTATTAACAGCAACATTTTAACGGCATCAAAGAGCTGTGGGGTTGTATGCTGCAGTTATTCTGTTTGTGAATCATCGCTCTTCTGGGAAATCAGCTGTGTCAATGATTGTCATTCTGTTCAACAAGATGGACATAGTATGTATCACTGGTTGTCTGTCTGAAAATTGCATTTCATCCTGCAAAGCTATTGCGTACTGTCTCAAAAAGGGGAATCAATAACTTATAATGTCAATATTAAATTTCCATCCTTATATGAAATAAGCAATACTTTTCCATATTAAATATTTTAGATCTGACATTTGCAACACATTCTGCTCAGACCTACTTGGCTATGAGGAGCTGATAATCTACATTGTGGAAATAACTGGATTTTACCTGTCACCTGCTCTATTCCAAAATGGAATGATTGATCAAGAGCACAAGCACTATTGAAAATAAATCAGATATCTGCCTGTATGTTGTAGGCATTAGGCACCTGCTGAATATATAAAACACTCGGCATTAGGCACCTGCTGAATATATCTAAACTCATATAAGTTTAAAGTGGCCACATATAAAATGGCTGCCCAAGCATGATGGGAACCCCGTTAGTCAAGTAATGAACTGGGGCTGACCGAACAATGACCCTGTGAGGCCCACTACCAGGAATGCCTTGGATACAAGATAATTATAATGAACCAGTGATTTCACACAGCCGAAGCCCGAGGAAGAGAGATAAGGGGAGAACCTGCCTCACATAACGAGGTCATTAATCAGCCTGAGCTGACAAAAATCGAACATGCAGTTCCTGAGGTATCAGGGGAATTCTATTGGGTTAAAGAAACCTATATGTAATCTATAATCGTTATGATTGGATTGTGTCCAGCCGAAGTGGGCTGAGTAACCGTAAAGAACTATTGTAAAACATATAAATATTGATGAGTTTCTTTGTTCGGCGGAGTGAAGTGCCTGGATCCAGTCCTGAGGCTTCCTCCCTGCTGGAGTTAATAAAGGCCGCATTGGCGTTGGAACCGACTCTGAGTGTTGAGTGATTCTTCTAATAAAACACTAAAACTAACACTGTACCATCTTAAAGTTTATTTTCTAAGCGTAGGGTTGTTTCATTGTTGCTGCCAGTTGAATCAATGATGTCAAATGGCTGACAATTTTAGCTCTCGTCAACATACTAATTTTAACAGACAGCAATACAATTGTTTAGAATTATTGAAATGAAAATATGAAGACAACATTATATTGAAAGCCGAACTGGAAGTGACATATGTTGCACAGGAGTTGTCATTCCTTCATATTTTCCAAAATATACATGCTTTCTCTTTTTGTAATAGGTTATTTTTGAACACATTTGAAATTCCATAGTTTTCTTATACTCTCCATTTCCTGCCTGATTTTTTTCCGTGGGTTACAATGGCAAGTCTACATTTATTGCCCAACCCTCAATAATCTGCGTTCGGTAGGGTTGTCCCATCTCCGTGAACTGCTGCAATCGTTGTGGTGACAGGGCTTCCATAATGGAAAAATGGATAAATGGAGAGAGATTGCAAAGTGCCGCAGTACAGCGGGACCTGGGGCCACTTGTGCATGAAACACAAAAGGATAGTATGCAGGTACAGCAAGTGATCAGGAAAGCCAATGGAATCTTGGCCTTTATTGCAAGGGGGATGGAGTATAAAAGCAGGGAAGACAGCGATACAAGGTATTGGTGAGGCCACACCTGGAATACTGCGTACAGTTTTGATTTCCATATTTACGAAAGGATATACTTGCTTTGGAGGTAGTTCAAAGAAGGTTCACTAGGTTGATTCCAGGGTTGAGGGGATTGACTTATGAGGAAAGGTTGAGTAGGTTGGGCCTCCACTCATTGGAGTTCAGAAGAATGAGAGGTGATCTTATCGAAATGTGTAAGATTATGAGGGGCTTGACAAGGTGGATGCAGAGAGAATGTTTGATGGAGGAAACTAAAGGGTATGATCTTAGAATAAGGGGCCGCCCATTTAAAACAGAGATGAGGAGGAATTTCTTCTCTCAGAGGGTTGTAAATTTGTGGAATTTGCTCCCTCAGAGAGCTATGGAAGCTGGGACATTAAATAAAGTAAATAAATAAATAAAGTCGGGATAAATGGGTCCTTTTCAGAAATGCAGGCAGTGACTAGTGGAGTGCCGCAGGGCTCAGTGCTGGGACCCCAGCTCTTTACAATATGCATTAACGATTTGGATGAAGGAATTGAGTGTAATATCTCCAAGTTGGCAGATGACACTAAACTGGCTGGCGATGTGAGCGTGAGGGGAACGCTAAGAGGCTGCAGGGTGACTTGGACAGGTTAGGTGAATGGGCAAATGCATGGCAGATGCATCATAATGTGGATAAATATGAGGTTATCCATTTTGGGGGCAAAAACACGAAGGCAGAATATTATCTGAATGGCGGCAGATTAGGAAAAGTGCAACGAGACCTTGGTGTCATGGTACATCAGTCATTGAAGGTTGGCATGCAGGTACAACAGGTGGTGAAGAAGGCAAATGGTATGTTGGCCTTCAAAGCTAGGGGATTTGAGTATAGGAGCAGGGAGGTCTTACTGCAGTTGTACAGGGCCTTAGTGAGACCTCACCTGGAATATTGTGTTCAGTTTTGGTCTCCTAATCTGAGGAAGGACGTTCTTGCTATTGAGGGAGTGCAGCGAAGGTTCACCAGACTAATTCCAGGGATGGCTGGACTGACATATGAGGAGAGACTGGATCAACTGGGCCTTTATTCACTGGAGTTTAGAAGGATGAGAGGGGATCTCATAAAAACGTATAAGATTCTGATGGGACTGGACAGGTTAGATGCGGAAAGAATGTTCCCGATGTTGGGGAAGTCCAGAACCAGGGGACATAGTCTTGGATAAGGGGTAGGTCATTTAGGACTGAGATGAGGAGAAACTTCTTCACTCAGAGAGTTGTTAACCTGTGGAATTCCCTGCCGCAGAGAGTTGTTGATGCCAGTTCATTGGATATATTCAAGAGGGAGTTAGATATGGTCGTTACGGCTAAGAGGATCAAGGGATATGGAGAGAAAGCAGGAAAGGGGTACTGAGGGAATGATCAGCCATGATCTTATTGAATGGTGGTGCAGGCTCGAAGGGCCTGTTTCTATTCCCCGGATTCCCAAGGGATCCCATAATCCCTTGGGAGCACAGGTATTTAAGGAGGCTTCACAGGTTGGAGAGGCACTCTGGAGACCTGTAATAAAGGACTAAGGTCACGCTTTACTTTGAGCTCACAGTGTTCAGTCTGACTCTTTCTCCATACACAATACATTCCAACTGAGTTGGGTAGAGAGGATGTGCCAATCCATTGTTACAAATATGTTATTGTATCTCTCTCTCCACAAACGGAGCTAACTCCCACTTCTGAAATACCTGCTGGGATTCAAACCAGAGTTTGCTGTTTACAATTGCTTTAGTCTTTATGCCAAAAGCTTGGAAAAGGATATTGTTCAACTTCTCACAAAATCTCCCAGTTTTCACCACGGTTTACAAAATAAAGTTATAAAACATTTATCTTTCTAAAGGTACACGTTGCACATTTTCTACGGCATTCAATGCCAATTATTTCTGGATTTTGATCATTTTGTTTTGTGGTTTCCCACTTTTCATGAACTGCATTGAAACAGCTAAAATTCATTTCACTTAGGATTCTTAAGAGGCGAATTTGATTGGATCACTCAGGTCAGAGTGTGAACCCAGCCAATGCAGTGAATGGGTCGATTTCTATTGCACATTTTCACCTATAAAATCTATTCCAGATTTTATTATATCGTCCCCAAGCCATATGGGACAATGGAGCACAGCTGGCTCCTTTCAGTGGAACTCAACCCAATTTAAAAGAAAATAAATTTCATTAGTTTCCTCGTAAACGCAATTTATGTTTTGATCTGTTCAACCACATGCTGTTATGTTGTGGAAAAATTAAGAGCTTATAACATTGCACCTTATGAACTCCTTGGCCTCTATTTTATCCCGTGTAGTCTGTTTAATAAGCAATATTATAACTCTAAGTATTATAATTTTAGTTCTTCAATTTTGCACAGACTTTTAAAACACATAAAATACATATTAAAACAACTGAACAGTCCACTCTTTCTCACTGCACAAATAAGCTTACATATCATTTTGGTTATCTGTTTAAAAAAATAAAGCATCCTGTACCCAGCATAAGAATAAACTGTGGTTGTCAGTGCTGAGAATCACAACGGGAATCGTAACTTTAAGTAGTTATTGATGTTTGTGATATCACAATTTCAGGATAGTACCCGCGCAAATGGCACCTTCTCTGTCATTTAATGGTGCAGTCGCTTGACAAGATCGTCTAATAAGCTAATCATCTTCATGGCAGGTAAGTAAGTGTCAGCCAGTGACTCAGTGGGCAGCACCCTCACTTCTGAGTCGGAAGGTTGTGGGTTCAAGTCCCACTCCAGAGACTTGAGCACAAAAATCTAGGCTGACACTCCAGTGCAGTACTGAGGGAGTGCTGCACTGTCAGAGGTGCCGTCTTTCAGATAAGATTGTTGTGTTCATACTCTATTTGTTTATTACAGGACACTAGACAGGCATTAGGACCCTGCGGGAGCTATTCACACACTGCTGTAAACATGCAGGTTTTGGGATACCATTTTGGGAGTTGCTATAAGGGACACAGTTAGTTACATTACTCCTTTTTAGTTAGTCTGGTTATTTATGTACACAACATAATTTGGCGACGAGGGTGAATCAAATGAACCTCCCTACGCCCCGGCTTTCCTCTCCACATCTGGGGACCCTTCAATCCCGTGGCCGAGATGGAGAAAAAGCTTTTCTACCTACATCACGGTGAGTGGGTTAGATATGACAACATAACGTCAGCTGGCCGCCATGCAATACTTATCCACTGCCTCGGGACTGAAGACTAACGCATCTTTGGCCAAATCGAAGACATGGAGTCCTACGACAAAATGGTAAACACCCTAGAGGAATATTTTGGGCCAAAGAAAAATATCATGATGGAGAGATACACATTTCGTAAAAGGGGGCAAGGGAACGATGAACCAATCAAACAGAACATCATTTCATTAACTGAACCGGCCGCTACGTGTATCTTTGGAGCACTCACAGAGGAAATGATCAGGGATCAAATTATTGAGAAACCAACGATCCTCACATTCAGCTTGCTAATGGAGGATGATAAATTGACAATGGACAATGAAACTAATTTGGCCATCCAAATCGAATCTGTGCTTTCCGATTCAAAAGCGATCAGGTCCCCTGCTCCCCGTGCAGCAGACTGCAGCTGCAGCCCATGTGCAAGGTGTTCGTCCAAAACGGAAATCACAGCAGAGACCCAGGGCTAGTAATAAGCCACCCACTATGGATCGCGGGTCTACCTTCCACTGCTTTAACTGTGGGGACAAATCACACTCAGCAAAGAGTTTTAACTGCCCTGCACCTGGGAAGAAATGCTCTGCATGTGGTAAAATGAATCATTTTGCTCGTGTCTGTCGCTCATCGCAGCATATTCAACATGTGGACAACCCGATAGTGATGAACCCAGTATGGTTTACACCGTTAGTGACATTTCGCACGTCAGTTCGGGCAAATTCAAGGACTGTGATGTAAACATTGACGGCACGCCCATCTGCCTCCTCATTGTCCTTGGAGCCAAAGTCTCCATATTGAGCGAGGCTGTGTACAAAACCCACTTCACGCACTGTCAACTGCAGCCTGCAACTTCCACTCTACATGCGTACTCTGACTCCAACACTGAGGTACTTGGGGTCATATCTGTCCCCGATATACTGCAAGGACATAACATTGGGGAACTTTTCCTTTCACGTCGCGAAGGGCCGAAGCCTCATGAGTGTTGACCTTTGATAAGCTTGGGTTCAAAGTTTACGACCCAACCGGCACACCTGTGTACACGGTGGACTTTGACAAGCAGAATACCTCAACCTTCACAGGGTTTGGAGTGACAACAAAATTCTATCATCGTCCCTGCATTGACCCTACCATCAAACCGGTTACGCAGTGACTTCGCCATCTCCCATTCGCAGTTCGTGAGCAAGTATCCGCAGAATTAACACGAATCAAATCTCAGGGAATCGTTGAGAGCACCGACTCCTCACCCTGGATCTTGAACTCAGTCATTGCTTGGCGTAAAAATGGGGAGATCCACCTATGCATCAACCTGAAAAAGGTCAACAAGGCCACCATCCCCGACAAGTAACCTCTTCCTACCATCGACGAACTGTCTTCAGAATCCCACGGCTCAACAGTTTTTATGAAACTCGACATGCGCCGCAGTTACCTGCAAATACCCCTAGCGGAGGGCAGCAAACCGCTCACGGCATTCACGACGCATGATGGCCTGTATCAGTATCGACGTATGCCCTACGGACTATCTTCTGCACCAGGTGCATTTCAGAAGATTGCTACTACTATGCTAGCAGGCACAGAGGGAGCCCTCAACCTGCTTGATGATATCGTCATCCATGGACAGACAATGGAAGAACATGACCAGCGACTTCACACAGTTATGGCTAGACATGCTACACATAACATTACCCTTAATGCCGATAAGTGTACATTCACTACTGGAGAAATAAACCTTCTGGGCTACAGAGTCACAGCACAAGGTGTCAGGCCGACGCTCGACAACATTGACGCGATCCAGCGAATGCAGGAGGCTACCAACGTTGAAGAATTTTTATCATTCCTCGGCACTTGCAACTTCTACCTGAAGTTCATCCCGCACATTGCCAAAGTACTTCGCAGGTTGCTGTGCAAGGACATCCCTTGGGAATGAACAGATTCCCAGGATCAGGCATTCACCATGCTTAAGGAGAAAATCCCATCCCCTCCTATCCTCGCGCACTTTGATCCGAATGTCACTATGTACATCACCACGGATGCTTCAGGCACCGCCATGGGTGCTGTGCTCTCGCAATGGATTGACGGCCTGGAACGCCCAGTCGCCTTCGCCTCTCGCTCGCTCCCGCCTGCAGAACATAAATACTCTAAAGGGGAACGCAAAGCACTCGCTTGCATCTACACATGTGAACGCTGGCACATCTACCTCTATGGCAGGAAATTTACCCTCCGTATGGATCACCAAGCGCTAACTATGCTACTCGCTACAATTGGATCTGGGCACAGACCTCTACGAATCAGCCGATGGTCAGATCGCCTTCATCAGTATAACTTTGATGTTCAGTACATCGCTGGCAGTCGTAACCACATAACTGACATGCTCAGCCGCTCGACACCTGTTTCGGACTCTGGTGCTGACTTGTTCACAGATGATAAGGGGTAAGCCATTTAGGACCGAGATGCGGAGGAACTTCTTCACCCAGAGAGTGGTGAACCTGTGGAATTCTCTACCACAGAAAGTTGTTGAGGCCAATTCACTAAATATATTCAAAAAGGAGTTAGATGAGGTCCTTACTGCTAGGGGGATCAAGGGGTATGGCGAGAAAGCAGGAATGGGGTACTGAAGTTGAATGTTCAGCCATGAACTCATTGAATGGCGGTGCAGGCTAGAAGGGCCGAATGGCCTACTCCTGCACCTATTTTCTATGTTTCTATGTTTCTATGAAGACACATATGTCACGTTGATCATCATTCAGTCCATCAGAAACCTTGTCTCCCGCGACAAACTCAAAAACCGAATCACAGAGTGATGCTACGCTCCAGCACGTGAGCCACTTCCTCCAGACTGAGTGGCCTAAGCAAATTCCAGAAGAGCTGAAAACATTCCACAGACTTCGCGATTAATTTTCCGTTTGGAATGACGGCTGCCTAGTTTGTGATGATAGAGCAGTACTTCCCAAGTCGCTTCAACAGCGCGTTCTCTCATTGGCACACGATGACCCCCCTGCCATTGTCCGCATGAAGCAGAGATGTCGGGATTCAGTTTGGTGGCCTGGGATTGACACTCGCATAGAGGAGTTGGTCTCACACTGCGAAGCCTGCAGTCTGAGCGAAAAGGCCGCAAACATCCGACCAGCGCCAATGAAGCCATTCCATGGCCACAAAGGCCATAGCAACCACTTGTTGGATATCTTCAGTCCAATTGAAGCAGCTCCACAGCACCAGCGGTTCCTTGTTGTAGTACATGACCTGCATTCCAAATGGACAGAAGTCGCTACAACAAGTTCAGTGACCTCATCAACGATCGTCACTATTCTGCAGCGTATGTTCACGAAGTGGGGCCTCCCAGAGGTCATAGTCACTGACAATGGACCACAGTGTGTCCGACCAGTTTGCGGATTTCCTCATTCGTCATGCTATCGGGCATCGCCTTACTGCTCGGCACAATCCTCAAAGCAACAGAGGTGTTGAGCGGTTTAACCGCGTCATCAAAGGGTTTGAAAGCCAACCTCACAGCAGGCCAAACATTCAATGAAGCGGTTCAAACCATTTTCGGCACATACCATTAGACAAAGCATTCGCTAATGGGGAAGACACCCGCTGAGCTCATGATTGGGCAGAATCTTCGCTGGCTGCTGGACACACTCAAACCCCCAGCCAAACCTAGCACGGAGATGACCACACTCGCATCCCAGATTTTGGAACGCTAACGAAAAGCGAAGTTGTACACTGACACAAAATGATGCGCTCAAAAGCCCCAACTGAGGAATGGAGGTTGGGTCAGGGTTAAGCGCCCAAACCGGAGTCATAAGCTCGCATCTTCACTTTCGCCTCCAAAACAGATCGGGCGAAAGTTCAGCCCTCACACCTATGAGCTCAATGGTGGAACTCGATGGAACGCTCTTAGACTGATCCCAACTCACAGGCCAACAGACCAGCAGGATGGACCATCGGTACCCAACCGAAAACCTCGATCAAACACCGTAAGCTCCACGCCGGTCTTGGCGTATCAGGACACGGCCTGGCTATCTCAAGGACTTTGTCTGTCCATAGATTGTGTTTTCAAAAGGGAGGAAATATGTTGTGTTCACATCTGTTTGTTTGTTACAGGACACTATACAGACACTAGGATCCTGCGGGAGCTATTCACACACTGCTGTAAACATACTGGTTCATGCTGGTTTTGGGTCACCATTTTGGGGAGTTTCTATAAAGGACACAGTTAGTTACATTACTCCTGTTTCAGTTAGTCTGGTTATTTACATACACAACAGAGATGTTAAACCGATGCTCCATCTGCTCTCTCAGGTGGATGTAAAAGATCCCATGGCACTATTTCAAAGAAGAGCAGGGGAGTTAACCCCTGTGTATCAGCCAATATTTATCCCTCAATCAACATAACTAAACAGATTATCTGCTCACTATTTCAGTACTGTTTGTGGGAGCTTGCTGTATGCAAATTGGCTGCTGTGTTTCCTACACTGCAACAGTGACTACATTTGAAAAAAAACTTCATTGGCTGTAAAGTGCTTCGGGACGTCTGGTGGTCGTGAAAGGCGCGATATAAATGCAAATCTTTTTCTTTAAGCTCGAAATCAACTGCATCGATAGACAGACAGTTTGTTTAAAAAATTAGGGTGGAAAGTGAGTCAAAAAGAGGTACATCGTAATTATTGTGTTCCTAACACAGATGAGACTGCACACAGGGAGGTTAAAGTAACAGTGACCTCAGTCTTTAATAAGACACTCCAGAGTGAGGAACAGGCCTTAGGGACCGGCTTATATACAGTGCTCCCAAGGGATGCTTGGACCCCTTGGAACTTCAGGGGATGCACTCCTGGGAGTGCATGCTTTACAGATACACAACATCACTCCCCCCCGCCCAATGTCAAAGTGAAACCTATTTACAAGGTGAGGCGGCCGGGAGCCTTTCTTTCCCTGGTGGACCGCCTCGGTGCAAATGTCTGTTCTGGTGTGTTGGCTGTGCCCTCGCTGGGCTGGCGTGTTGTTAGCCCTGCAGGGCTGCTGGGTGAGCCTGGCCTTGCTGGGCTGTTGGGCGTGATGGGTTCGATTTCCTGGTCCGGCGTGGTGTCGTTGATCCTTTGGGTGCGTGTTGTGGGCTCGAAAAAGGTGGTGTCTGCTGTGGGTTGTTCAGGGCAGTCTGTGAACCGCAGCCTCGTTTGGTCCAGGTGCTTTCTGCAAATTTGTCCATTGTCTAGTTTGACTACAAACACCCTACTCCCTTCTTTAGCTAGCACCGTGCCCGCGATCCACTTGGGACCATGTCCATAGTTTAACACATACACAGGGTCATTCAGATCAATTTCCCGTGACACAGTAGCGCGACCATCATTTACATTTTGTTGTTGCTGCCTGCTCTCTACCTGATCATGCAGGTTGGGGTGAATCAGCGAGAGTCTGGTTTTAAGTGTCCTTTTCATGAGTAGCTCAAACGGGGGCACCCCTGTGAGCAAGTGGGGTCTCGTGCGGTAGCTGAGCAGTACTCGGGACAGGCGGGTTTGGAGTGAGCCTTCTGTGACTTGTTTAAGGCTCTGTTTGATGGTTTGTACTGCCTGCTCTGCCTGCCCATTGGAGGCTGGTTTAAACGGGGCCGAGGTGACAGTTTGATCCCATTGCGGGTCATGAATTCTTTAAATTCGGCACTGGTGAAACATGGCCCGTTGTCACTGACCAGTATGTCAGGCAGGCCGTGGGTGGCAAACATGGCCCTCGGGCTTTCAATGGTGGCGGTGGCGGTGCTTCCCGACATTATTTCACATTCAATCCATTTTGAAAAAGCATCCACCACCACCAGGAACATTTTACCGAGAAACGGGCCCGCATAGTCGACATGGATCCTCGACCATGGTCTGGAGGGCCAGGACCACAAACTTAGTGGTGTCTCTCTGGGCGCGTTGCTCAACTGAGCACATACGTTGTATTGCTATACACAGGACTCTAAGTCAGAGTCAATACTGGGCCACCACACATGGGATCTGGCTATCGCTTTCATCATTACTATACCCGGGTATGTGCTGTGGAGATCCGAGATGAACGATTGGTAGCATTACACGGTTATCCCACAACAGGCAGTCTGCCTGAATGGACAGCTCGTCCTTTCGCCGCTGGAACGGCTTGATTGGCTCTTGCATTTCAACGGGGATGCTGGCCCAGCTCCCATGCAGTACACAGTTTTTTACTAGGGACAGCAGAGGATCTTGGCTGATCCAAGTCCTAATCTGGCAGGCCGTGACAGGTGATTTATCATTTTTAAATGCTTCCATGACTATCAACAAGTCTGCAGGCTGTGCCATCATCAACAAGTTTGCAGGCTGCACCATTTCCACCCCCGTGGTGGGCAATGGTAGCCGACTGAGAGCATCCGCACAGTTCTCAGTGTCTGGCCTGTGGCGGCTGGTATAGTTATACGCTGATAGCGCGAGTGCCCACCTTTATATGCGGGCTGAGGCATTAGTATTTATCCCCTTGTTTTTAGTGAACAAGGATATGAGGGGCTTGTGATTGGTTTCCAGCTCAAATTTGAGGCCAAACAAATGCTGATGCATTTTCTTTACCCCGAACACACATGCTAATGCCTCTTTCTCAATCATGATGCAGGCCCTCTCAGCCTTAGACAAGCTCCTGGAAGCATAGGCGACAGGTTGCAACTTCCCCGCAACGTTAGCTTGTTGTAATACACACCCGACTCCGTACGACGACGCGTCACATGCTAGCACAAGTCTTTTACACGAGTTATACAATACAAGCAGCTTGTTGGAGCATAAAATGTTTCTGGCTTTCTCAAAAGCAATTAATTGGTTTTTTCCCCATACCCAGTTCTCACCTTTGCACAATAACACATGTAGGGGCTCTAAAAGGGTGGGGCTTAACCCCGATAGGAAGTTACCAAAATAGTTGAGGAACGACCGCAGCTCCGTGATGTTCTGTGGCCTGGGCGCGTTCCTGATAGCCTCTGTCTTGGCGTCTGTGGGCCGAATGCCGTCCGCCGCGATCTTTCTCCCCAAAAACTTCACTTCTGTTGCCATGAAGACGCATTTCGACCTCTTCAGCCATAGCCCTACGCGATCCAGTCGCTGGAGGACCTCCTCCAGGTTTTGTAGGTGCTCGACGGTATCCCGACCTGTGACCAATATGTCGTCCTGAAAGACCACCGTGTGTGGTACCGACTTGAGTAGGCTCTCCATGTTTCTCTGGAAGATCGCTGCAGCTGACCGAATTCTAAACGGGCATCTGTTGTAGATGAACAGTCCCTTGTGCATATTGATGCGGGTGAGGCCCTTCGAAGACTCCTCCAGCTCCTGCGTCATGTAGGCCGAAGTCAGGTCGAGCTTGCTGAACATAGAAACATAGAAACATAGAAAATAGGTGCAGGAGTAGGCCATTCGGCCCTTCTAGTTGCACCGCCATTCAATGAGTTCATGGCTGAACATTCAACTTCAGTACCCCATTCCTGCTTTCTCGCCATACCCCTTGATCCCCCTAATAGAAACATAGAAAACATCTTGCCTCCTGCCAGTGTTGCAAATAGGTCGTCTGCCTTAGGTAGCGGGTATTAGTCCAGAATCGAGAAACGATTAATAGTTACTTTATAATCGCCGCAAATCCTGACCGTGCTATCACTTTTGAGTACTGGAACAATCGGGCTGGCCCACTCGCTGAATTCCACTGGGGAGATGATGACCTCGCGTTGCAACCTGTCCAGCTCGATTTCCACTCTCTCCCTCATCATGTGAGGTACCGCTTGTGCCTTGTGGTGAATGGGTCATACCTCTGGGACCAAGTGGATCCGCACCTTCGCCCTGGAAAAGTTTCCAATGCCTGGCTCAAAAAGGGAAGGAAATTTGTTAAGAACCTGGGTACATGAGGCCTCATCGACATGTGATAGCGCTCGGATGTCATCCCAGTTCCAGCGGATTTTGCCCAGCCAGCTCCTTCCAAGCAGTGTGGGGCCATCGCCCGGGACAATCCAGAGTGGCAGTTCATGCACCGTGCCCTCGTAGGTGACCTTGAGCACGGCGCCGCCCAGGACAGTGATAAGCTCTTTAGTGTACGTTCTCAGTTTCCTGTGGATGGGGCTCAGGGCTGGTCTGAATGCCTTGTTGCACCACAATCTCTCAAACATCTTTTTACTCATGATGGATTGGCTAGCGCCAATGTCCAGTTCCATGGCTACGGGTAAGCCATTCAATTTTACACTTAGCATTATAGGTAGACATTTCGTCGAAAATGTGTGCACCCCATGTACTTCAGCATCTGCCTCCTCTCTCTGAGGCTCGAAATTGCTTTGATCCACCATGGACCGATCTTCCTCTGCCACGTGGTGGTTAGCAGGTTTTGCAGAACTTGCAGCTCATTTGCAAGCTCGTCGGAGGTGCCCCATTGTTCCACAGCTCTTGCAAACATACCCTTTGAAGCGGCATGAATAGGCTGAATGGAAGCCTCCACAACGCCAACAAGATGTGAATTACCTTGCATTCATCCTTTGTTGGGGACTCTGAGTCATCTGGGTCACCTGAGGCCTGCTAGCAGTTGTAGACTTGTGGGTTCTGCCCTATACATTTCTGCTCGCAAACACAGTTCCTGTTAATTTTTGAACATTGCTGGCACTTGTGTGCTGAGAGATTTGTTTGGTGTTATCACTGGTGGACATAAACGCCTGTGCTATCGCAATGGCCTTACTGAGGGTTGGTGTATGTATAGTCAAAAGTTTTCGTAGGATGGTCTCGTGGCCAATGCCCAGTACAAAACAGTCTCTGAACGTTTGCTCCAGGTAGCCATCAAACTCACATTGTCCTGCAAGTCGCCTTAGCTCGGCGACGTAGCTCGCCACTTCCTGACCTTCAGATCGCTGGCACGTGTAGAACCGATACCTCGCCATCAGCACACTCTCCCTCGGGTTAAGATGTCCCGAACCAGTGTACACAGCTCCTCATACGACTTATCTGTGGGTTTCACCGGAGCCAGAAGATTCTTCATGAGGCTGTAGGTCTGTGCCCTGCAGACTGTAAGGAGGACCGCTCTCCTTTTTGCAGCGCTTCCTTCTCCGTCCAGCTCGTTGGCTACAAAGTTCTGGTCTAGCCATTCGACATAGGCTTCCCAGTCCTCACCCTCCGAGAACTTCTCCAGGATGCCCACAGTTTGCTGCATCTTTGCGTTGGATTCGTATTCTCGTCACCAGTTATTGTGTTCCTAATACAGATGAGGCTGCACACAGGGAGGTTAAAGTAACAATGACCTCTTGTCTTTAATAAGACACTCCAGAATGCAGAACAGGCCTTAGGGGCCGGCTTATATACAGTGCTCCCAAGGGATGCTGGGATCCCTTGAGACTTCAGGGGATGAGCTCCCTGGTGGCGGAACATGGGAGTGCATGCTTTATAGATACACAACAGTAATGGTAATGCTCTGTCTAGAGGCAGAAATCTAAGGACTTGTATTGTGTATGAACTGCCCTAAGCCATACTAAGTGAGGCTGGATGACTGGGCAGACCAGGCAGGATAGTGGGGTCTCTGTGATAGGTGTTTGGTGAAAAACTCCTTCTGACCAGGACATTCATGTTTCAGGCCACATTAGCGCAGAAGATACCAAAGGGTTCATTCCAAACAGTCTAACGTGGACTTGGGGACCAATTGGTGAGGCTTTGGTCCTCCTCAGACTCTCGTTCAGAGAATCCCTGTCTATTTTCCTTCATCTGAAAAGTGAATGAGTAAAGGACAAGGAGAGCAACTGATTATTGTTATCACTTGTGTTGAATATGCAGACTATGGATGTACTCTCTGTGTAGTTACTGTGTGGTTGCGTAAGACGGAGCCTTGTACTGATGTGACTTGTACTGATGTTTACACTGTGTATATACATGCTGGCACCATTAGAGGGTGCAACTGGTGGAGACTGGGTTTTCCTGCCCTGGTGGCAGGGCCCAGTATAAAAGGCTGCCCACCATGTTTGCACAGCGCTCTGGAGTTTGGAATAAAGGACCAAGATCACTACAGTTTGAATACAACACATTGCCCCGTGGAGTCATTCATAAGTACATTACAGACACAATAACTTCACCCTCACAGCATCGAAGTTACAGAAGTAAAAGCCACTGACTCTAGGCGGGCTATGGTACATGCTGGAAAATCAAACAAGGTTCAAGGAAAGGAGGGTTAACATCTTGGTCGGAAAAGGTTTCATTTGTCAAATTTGATCCATCTTCAGAAAGAATTTAGTGCAGAATCTGATTCTGGCTAGTGTGAAAGACATCATCGGCGGTCCCTCGAAGCGAGGATGACTTGCTTCCACACCAAAAAGGGATGAGTTCACAGGTGTTTCAATGTTCCAGATCCTGAACTAATATTGCAGATACTGAACTACATCCTGAAGGGTGGAAGATGCCTGTGCGTGGATTTTTTAACGTGGGGTGACCGTTGCACACCAGCCACCACACAGGCTTGACAGAGCTAGGTCTTGGTCCAGTGGCAAGGGTTAACTCAGACGACTGGAGACCTGCTCTGCTGCACAGACCTAGTGCGCACACATATCGCAGTGTGGGCTGGCCCATGCTGCCCCTGGGCCCTCGCCTCTTCTGGGCCCCAAACTCACGCCTCTCCTGGGCCCCGGTCACTTCCCTCTACAAACTCTTGCTGCTCCTTCGCCCCTCCTGCTGTGCCTGCCCGCACTGCAATCAGCGACCTGGCTTCGCAGCCGTCGCCCTCCTGCAGCAACACACGCTGCTCCCTGCAGTGGTATACCCCTGCACGCTGCTCCCTCCAATGGCCCCGGCCTGCTGATGGCTAGTGTGAAAAGCATGCCAGGACTGAACAATAGACCAGGCCATATGTCCCCAAGATCCATGGGAGAGGGAGCTGATGCCAAATACTTCTCAATAGTCGAACCAAACATTTTGAGGGATGTTCATTGACTGACTGATAACAATAGCTTTTTCGACTGGGACAATATCAAAGACTTATTAGCTGTGTATGCTGTCAATAATTTATATTTGTGCTCATGGCAGTTGGTGCTGAAGTTTTCTTTTCTCAAAGACTGTGTTGGTGCACCAACAGATTCAAATAGCCAGAGCCAGTTGATGCCAATTAGCAGCAATGGAGCCCATCCTTCTACATAAGGTTTCTTGTACCTAGCAAATGCGAACATTGAGTTTGTGACACTGTGATTGGTGTAATTGGAAAATAAAACTAAACAGATCTTCAAAGGAGAAAAGAATACATGCTTAAAGAATATCGGCACAACGGATCACTGGTTATGGCTACAGTGAAATCTTGAGAGCACTTCACAGATTGTTGAAGATTGGCTGACACAGCCATAAATGCAGTACTAAAACATTTATCACAAATTCACAGAGGGTGCATGCAACATTTGCAAGCTGCACATTTGGCAGACCAAGCTCCGGATTGAAGGATGGCAAATTCACAAAATTATGCCTCTAATGTTTAAGAAACAACTGATTGGAATTTGATAAAGCGGAGCGAACTTATCCATTGTGAAACATAGAGCAAGGATCAAGAGGAAGCATCTTTTTGAATTCCAGGAAATAGTAATACAGGAACTGTCCTGTCCATATTATATCATGAACTCGAAAAACATTTCACAGGCATTCCATCAATCCCGATGCCTTTATTCCTGTTGCATGTAGCTGATAATGAATGAGAAAGAATGAAGCTGCTTTCTAAGCTCCTGCCCTATGGGCACTATAAATGTTCCATTTGTCATCTATTTTTGTCTAATTTCAAACCATTTGGCATTTCACCCTGCCTTGCTTCCCCTTTCTCTAATAGCCGAGTTAATGTTACAAGTCTGCTTGGCTGTTATAAGGTGTACTGGTGAGAATGTTGCAGGTAGGAGATATTAACAAAAGCATCTAATTGCCATATAATTCCCCGTTTGATAAATAATGGAACAAAATGTTGCTGTTCACTGGGTAATTTGATTAATATCTCCCACCTGAAACCGTGCAAAAGTACAATAATCCTCCCCTGCGATGTTTATCAGTCTGTTAGAGAAAAAAATAATCAAAGGCAAACTATTGAAAGGCAATTGTGAAATGGTCTGAAATTAGTCAAAAGATAACAAAGAGCAGTTAGGCTGTTTAGTGTCCAATGGGAACCATACAGGAAAATTAGAAGTAATATTGACTTTAGAAATTTAAAATGTTTATTTCTATTTTTTGAAAATGATATTTAATGTTATATATATATATAAAACATATGTATATATCTACCTCCTGCCCCACACTAAATCCCACTTGTCCATCATCCCAATCTGACCTACAATTGTTTCCCGACCCCGAAATACAAAATGTAAACTCCTTCGGCAAAAGATTGAATTGCTGCGGGTGGTACAGGTGCCGTTTTGGGTCACAAATTACATCAGAGCTACGCCTGCACAATCCTGGTGCGGACCATGCTGGACACCATCTTGGCAAGCATGTTAGTGTCAGAGCTGGGAGCGGTGCCACAAGTACGTACAGTAATCAGATTGTGGTATCAATCAGCACTGCATCTAAATGCTGAGTCGTACCACAGCCACAAAGCTTATCACTTGCTGCGTGTGCAGCTGACGTGCGGCCATGCCCAGCACATCATAATGGTGAATGCCCGATATACGCTCTGAAGGAGCCGAGCAGTACTCACGAGAACACATCTCAAGATCCATCGTGGTCTGCTGCATGCTCCACAGCCTCGCCATCGTGACGGCCCAGCCTTTGCCATCAGACCTATGCCGACCAGCTGAGAAGGAGAAGGAGGGAAAGAAGGAGGAGGATGAGAAGGAGGTGGAGGTAGAGGAGGAGGAGGAGGAGGAATGGGAGGAGGAGGAGGAGGATGAGAAGTCAAAGGAAGTGGAAGAGGAGGAAGTGGAAGGGAGGAGGCACCCCAGACAGCCCCTTTCTGCTCGTGTTGTCTCTGATCGACTCATCTGATTGCGGAACCAGTGAACGTGTCTGCAATCCCACGTTCACAATAGACACACACCTTACCATCCCTCTGTTACTGACCATCACAGCGTCCTCTTAAACATAGAAACATAGAAGCATAGAAAATAGGTGCAGGAGTAGTCCATTCGGCCCCTCGAGCCTGCACCGCCATTCAATGAGTTCATGGCTGAACATGCAACTTCAGTACCCCATTCCTGCTTTCTCGCCATACCCCTTGATCCACCTAATAGTAAGGACTACATCTAACTCCCTTTTTGAATATATTTAGTGAATTGGCCTCAATAACTTTCTGTGGTAGAGAATTCCACAGGTTCACCACTCTCTGGGTGAAGAAGTTTCTCCTCATCTCAGTCCTAAATGGCTTACCTCTTATCCTTAGACTGTGACCCCTGGTTCTTGACTTCCCCGACATTGGAAACATTCTTCCTGCATCTAACCTGTCTAAACCCGTCAGAATTTTAAACGTTTCTATGAGATCCCCTCTCATTCTTCTGAGCTCCAGTGAATACAGGCCCAGTTGATCCAGTCTTCCTTGATATGTCAGTCCCGCCATCCTGGGAATCAGTCTGGTGAACCTTCGCTGCACTCCCTCAATAGCAAGAATGTCCTTCCTCAAGTTAGGAGACCAAAACTGTACACAATACTCCAGGTGTGGCCTCACCAAGGCCCTGTACAACTGTAGCAACACCTCCCTGCCCCTGTACTCAAATCCTTGCGCTATGAAGGCCAACATGCCATTTGCTTTCTTAACCGCCTGCTGTACCTGCATGCCAACCTTCAATGACTGATGTACCATGACACCCAGGTCTCGTTGTACCTCCCCTTTTCCTAATCTGTCACCATTCAGATAATAGTCTGTCTCTCTGTTTTTATCTCACATTTATCCACATTATACTTCATCTGCCATGCATTTTCCCACTCACCTAACCTATCCAAGTCACTCTGCAGCCTCATAGCATCCTCCTTGCTGCCACCCAACTTAGTGTCATCCGTAAATTTGGAGATACTACATTTAATCCCCTCGTCTAAATCATTAATGTACAGTGTAAACAGCTGGGGCCCCAGCACAGAACCTTGCAGCACCCCACTAGTCACTGCCTGCCATTCTGAAAAGTACCCATTTACTCCTACTCTTTGCTTCTTGTCTGCCAACCAGTTCTCAATCCATGTCAGCACACTACCCCCAATCCCATGTGCTTTAACTTTGCACATTAATCTCTTGTGTGGGACCTTGTCGAAAGCCTTCTGAAAGTCCAAATATACCACATCAACTGGTTCTCCCTTGTCCACTCTACTGGAAACATCCTCAAAAAATTCCAGAAGATTTGTCAAGCATGATTTCCCTTTCACAAATCCATGCTGACTTGGACCTATCATGTCACCTCTTTCCAAATGCGCTGCTATGACATCCTTAATAATTGATTCCACCATTTTACCCACTACTGAGGTCAGGCTGACATCTTGGCCACACTGCTACAGTAAAAGCCATCACAAAACAAACATTCCAATCTAACTTTATCCACTAATATCCATCCAAAGTAACAAAACAAAGTTAATGAATCACCCTTCTGCATTCCCCTAGCGCCTGTCTTCCGTGTGCCTTTGCCGGTCCTGGTGCTCCTACGCAGTACTTCCCCAGTGGCTGCAGCACGGCTGGTGGAAGTCTTTGCCTGTCAATGGGAGACACTGCAGACGGCCTTGGAGGATGACCTCGAGGAGCTCTGGGCCTAGAAGGCTCGGCTGCGGACTGCACCACCTCGGCATGGGCTGGCTGGCTGACAGGCAACAGTACGGGCAATGGCGGAGTGGCAGTGGTGGGAACATGAATGGTGTCATCCTGAGAGAGGACAGCAGGTTCCTGCTCCACAGACCCACTGCCACTCCCCCGGGGTGGTGCCTCAGCATTCCTAGCCAGGTGTTGGAAGACAGATTCTTGGACTGCTGTGATACCCTGCAATCCCCTTTCCTTACTGGTAAACCCAGCCACAATAGCAGCAGGCTGAGCTGGTGTGCCAGCAAGCTGAACCTGGGGCGGGGTTTATTATGGCCAATGGGTGAAAAAAGGTGCTCAATGGATGCTGTGCTAATAAGAATTGCCTTTTGGAATGTGAGGATTTAGCTCAACATTTTTCAGTTAATTGAAGACTATCATGATTTGAACATGCCTGGTGGCGCTAACCAGAAACATGCAGGTTTAGCATTCATGCTGATTAAACGCAATTTTCATCGAGCAGTATATGTGGGCTCCTTACACCCACTGCCACTGAAGGTGTGGAATGCTCTGGCATGTTGCAGGATGGCTCAGGGACCGAGGGAGAGGGCACACAGGGACCGAGGGAGAGGGACCGAGAGAGAGGGAACACAAGGACCGAGGGAGAGGGCACACAGGGACCGAGGGAGAGGGAACACAGGGACCGAGGGAGAGGGATCAAGGGAGAGGGGTTCAGGGACCGAGGGAGAGGGCGTTCAGGGACCAAGGGAGAGGGACCGAGGGAGAGGGAGAGGGTGTTCAGGGACCAAGGGAGAGGGTGTTCAGGTTATCGGATGCGGCACTGTAGCTCCTGGTAGAGGAGGTCCAGAGGAGAGATATCATGTGCCTGCAGGGAGGTAGGACACCACCTCGCCCTCCTGTCCTGTGTTTTAAAGGTCCTCCTCGCTGTTTCAACAGCAGTGAACATGAAATAGTAAGTATCCCTTTAAGTGGTGTGTATTCCTTTAAGTAGCGCTTGAAATCGACATCAATGCCATGTTTACTCCCAAACAGCTGGTCACTGTTAGGAGAGGGCGTTAATTGAAGTGCTGGCCACTAAGATTCCGTGCAGCCTCTTTAATGAATGCTGGCAATCAGAAGTTTAACGAGCATCCAGCCGGACGTTATTAGTGCTGGCTTCAACCCCTTTACCCAGATTGCGTCTTGTGCTAAATGCGAGCTAAACTGGCATTTCAGCTTAAGACCCCATTCAGGCCACCTTTTTCCCTCTTTTGAGAACACAATTTAAACCAATTCTGTCAACATAACTGGTCAGTTTTGTTCGAAATAAAAGTAATGTAAAAACATCAAGCTTCTTACATTCCCTATTTTGAGGCTAGGAATGACTTGTCGCAAGCTTATTTTCCTGTCAGATCTAATATTTCTATTGTATTCACTCCTATCGTAACTTGTTTCAGGGTTTGTTTTTTAAATCAAGCAAACATTATGTAAAGACAATCAGCACGAATTGTCGCTGGCAGGTATGTCGAGGCTGCTCTTATCCAGAGATGCTATGTTGTCCCTCTCATCGTTCATGGCTACCCAGCGTGGCAAAAGACTGTTCAATATCTTCATTCCACTGCTGCAGGGGTTGATGTTGTCCCTGAGAAGTGCTGGAATCTTGCAATATAGATTTAAAACTGAAGAAAATGTTGTTCACCGAGCCATACATATGGTATGTAATGCAATATCTTCCTCTCTCCCAACATTAGTTCTCTTTGAGTTCATCGATCAAACTGTATAATGAGGTTTGGGAATTCTTCAGCCAGGATAAAGTCACACATTGTCGATGCATAGGCTGGCAACACTTATCCTGGAACAGCAAGAGGTATCTGGGGCTTTTCAGACTTCCTCTAACTAGTATGCTTCAATTGTTTACAAACTTCTTCCGAATATCATTTTCCAAGTCTGTCAATTCCACTTTAAATACTTCCATCGGTCTTACATTGGCAGTTAACAATGGTATTGCTGTTATTGCAGGAATCAGTCCAAAATAATACTCTGCTTGTCGGCTTCCTGGGACAATACACCAATCTGAATCTGCACAGCTTACACCAAACTATATTCCCATTTGATTTGCTAGCTCAATATAACATTTGGTATCCAATTGGTTTCTCTATCATTTAACCCCTTTTTGTATCTGATAGAAACTACCTTTGAGATCCGTTGTTCTTAATAATATTTATTGTTCTGATATAACATCGCCTGTCAATGGTCCCTTTAATTACTTGCGCATTGTTTAATCTTTTGCCCACATTTTCTTCATGTCTATTCAATTGATTTTCTTCCCGAATTGTGCGTAATAACATTCTGCACCTAGAGCATAAGAACATAAAAAATATATGACCAGGAGTAAGCCACAAGGCTCCTTGAGCCTGCTCTGCCATTCAATAAGGTCATCGCTGAACCTTTACATCAATTCCACTTCTCTTAGCAGTGCATCCTTAAATTTTACATGTGTACAATTTCATAAATCGGAAGGCAAAGAAACAAAAGGAAAATTTCACAGAGTAGGAACGTTTCTGAATTGCAAATCATGATCAGTCCATTATTTTTTGTCTTTCTCCTTGTCTCGGACATTTTATTGACTCATGCTGGTCCAAATTACTTCTGTTACATATGGGATCTTGCCTTTTTTCTTTAACATAGTCTGCAATTCAAACAATTACCACAATTGATGAATGTTCATTGATTTGCCTTCATGTCATTGCCAGAAATATGAAAAGCTTCTTGTTTTTGGGTGTTTCATTCTGCCAGATAAATATTGTCTATTGTCAAACTGCTGGATAAGAATATTAAGCAGATTGATAAAGTTAGAGACATTAATAAGTTTAATGATCCACTTAATTTCTCACTGACAAAACATTAATCTTAAACACCCTAACCAACCATTCTGAGTAACGCCTATTCCCCATGTCCAAAACTCACGTGTGTGGATCTTAATGATGATCCCTGAAGATGGCTGCTCCAAGCCTATTTATCGCACTGGGTCTCAAAGGTAGCAACGGTCTCTTTTTTTCTAATTAAATAAAAACATGGCATCTCTTTATGCCATTTTCTTTTATGCTGCTCTTCTTACATAAGAACATAAGAAATAGGAACAGGAGTAGGCCATACGGCCCCTCGAGCCTGCTCCACCATTCAATAAGATCATGGCTGATCTGATCATGGACTCAGCTCCACTTCCCTGCCCGCTCCCCATAACTCCTTATCCTCTTATCGTTTAAGAAACTGTCTATTTCTGTTTTAAATTTATTCAATGTCCCAGCTTCCACAGTTCTCTGAGGCAGCAAATTCCACAGATTCACAACCCTCTGAGAGAAGAAATTTCTCCTCATCTCAGTTTTAAGTGGGCGGCCCCTTATTCTAAGATCATGCCCCCTAGTTCTAGTCTCCCCCATCAGTGGAAACATCCTCTCTGCATCCACCTTGTCGAGCCTCCTCATCATCTTATACATTTCGATAAGATCACCTCTCATTCTTCTGAATTCCAATGAGTAGAGGCCCAACCTACTCAACCTATCCTCATAAGTCAACCCCCTCATCTCCAGAATCAACCGAGTGAACCTTCTCTGAACTGCCTCCAAAACAAGTATATCCTTTCGTAAATATGGAAACCAAAACTGCATGCAGTATTCCAGGTGTGGATGTAACCCTATCTAGTGTTTTATATAAACCCACTTGCTCGAACTGATTGATAAACAGAAATGAGAGGCCCCTTACGTTTTCACACCATATTGCTTCTCCCTGAGCCATAGCTTTGTTGTAAACAAGCTTCGATGCATGCTTTATAGCAGCACATTGCCTTTTCTATTGCAGAATTCTTCCTACCCTTATACTAACCGCTGCTGTGATGACAAACTTGTGTTTTGAAAGCCCATGTATGTTATCAGCATCATTGAGAGAAAAGACAGGCTTTGTGAGAACATGATTTAACCAATTCTGTCTACATTACTGTTCTATCTTTGTTAGAAATAAAATAATGTAAAACATATTGCTATTCTTACATGCAGCCTTTGCCCTGCCCTTGTATCCACAGTATTGATATGGCTGGTCCAGTTCAGCTTCTAATCAGTGGTGACCCCTTTTCCTCTTCCTAGGACGTTGATGGAGGACTTGGAAATGGTGATACCATTTGAGGTCATGGCGAAATGGCTCAATTTTCTCTTGTTCAAGGTGGCCATTGCCTGCTACTTATGTGGCACAAATGTTACTTTCAACTTGTCAGCCCAAGTCTGGATGTTATTCAGGTCCTGCTATAGACTGGTATGAGTTGGTTCATTATTGGAGGAGATGAGAATGCAACTGAATGCCGGGGAATTGTCCTCAAACACAATATTTCTAACCTTATAAGAAATAAGAGTAGGAGTCGGCCATTCGGCCCCTCGAGCCTGCTCCGCCATTTAATACGATCATGGTTGATCTGATCATGGACTCAGCTCCACTTCCCCGCCCGCTCCCCATAACCTCTTATCTCCTTATCATTTAAGAAACTGTCTATTTCTGTCTTAAATGTATTCAATGTCCCAGCTTCCACAGCTCTCGGAGGCAGTGAATTCCACAGATTTACAACCCTCTGACAGAAGAAATTTCTCCTCATCTCTGTTTTAAATGGGTGGCCCCTTATTCTAAGATCATGCCCTCTAGTTCTAGTCTCCCCCATCAGTGGAAACATCCTCTCTGTATCCACGTTGTCAAGCCCCCTCATAATCTTATACGTCTTGATAAGATCACCTCTCATTCTTCTGAATTCCAATGACTAGAGGCCCAACCTACTCAACATATCCTCATAAGTCAAACCCCTCATCCCCGGAATCAACCGAGTGAACCTTCTCTGAACTGCCTCTAAAGCAAGTATATCCTTTCTTAAATATGGAAACCAAAATTGCACGCAGTATTCCAGGTGTGGCCTCGCCAATACCTTATATAGCTATATGATGGCGAGGGGGTCATTAAGGAATGAGCTGAAGATGGTTGGATTGAGAACTCTTCCCTGCATTTATGACCTGGAACTGTGATGACTGGCCTCTGACAACTTTGACCAGCGTCCTTTGCATCAGATATCACTCCACTAAAAGGTTTTATTTCTAACACCCAGTGACTTCAGTTTTGCTCGGGCTACTTGGTGCCATACTCAGCTGAATGCTGCACTGATGTTTGGATGGGTACTATCACCTCTCCTCCAGTATTGAACTCTTGTGTCCAGGTCTGGATCAAGACCAAAATGAGGTCTGGAGCCAAGTGGTTCTGGTAGAACCTGGTCATAGCATCAGTGAGCAGATTACTGGTGATCCAGTTTTGTTTGATGGCAGTATTGATGACTCTTTCCGTCACTTTGCTGATAGTTGGGGAGTCGGCGGGGGTGGGGGGGGGGATGGGGGGGGCGGTGCTGAGAGGCACTACTTGATTGATATGTTATTTGTGGACAGTACATACCTGGGAAATCTTCCACAGTCCAGGCAGATACTAGTGGCACAGCAGTACTGGAACAGCTTGGCAATGTGAGCATAGAAGGCACACATTTTTCATTATTGCATACCTGTCGCACTCGGTAGAAAATGAATGCTTCCCATAAGTAGAGAGATAGTGAAGCAACTGAAATATACAGATCTTCTTCAACAGTTTTAATTAGAACTAGCCTTTGAGGTATTCATTCTATAAAGACACTATTGAGCAAAGGATTCAATCTAAGAATTCTTCTTTGCATACACTTTGGGTCCAATCCCTCAACAATAATAGTTTACAGATTGTGTTTGTGCAATTTTAATTGAAATTCTAAACTCAATAGATTGGTCAGACACCCTGAAATTATTCTTTAATCCTGATAAATGAATGTATTTAAAGTGAAAGGAAAGTTCTGGGGAATACATTTTCTTACAAAGTACTCCCCTTATATGGAGAAAATTACTTTCTCATTGGATTACTTTTAAAATTGCACTGATCTGAAGAACCTTGAGTGGAGTCTCCTTCCCTGGTCAGTCCTGTCTTCAATTACACATCCTCTTCTTTGTAGCCTGGAGCAGCTCCACTGCAAACCATTCATTTGTGGCTTCAGGTCTGAGGCCGACTAATCCTGATACACCGGGAAATTAGCATTCTGGATCGCTTCTCATAACTGAAGCCACCAGATTGGCATGGCAGGGAGCTGAGACCCTAATTGAGTTTCACCATGGTAGTTCTAAAATTGACAATGAGACTGTCATTTACTTATTTAAAATGGGAGGTGTGTTGAACAATGAAAGAATGGAGTGTGTTTCAAAATGTGTGGAAAAAGTGTAAAGAATGTTAGATATATCATCATCATCATCATAGGCAGTCCCTCGGAATCGAGGAAGACTTGCTTCCACTCTTAAAATAAGTCCTTAGTCCTTAGGTGGCTGAACAGTCCAATACGAGAGCCACAGTCCTTGTCACAGGTGGGACAGATAGTCGTTGAGGGAAAGGGTGGGTGGGACAGGTTTGCCGCACGCTCTTTCCGCTGCCTGCGCTTGATTTCGGCGTGCTCTCGGCGATGAGATATGTAGATAGGTGAGGAGGGTTTAGATAGAATGTAATGGCGTAGACTGAATATTGCAACTGTTAGCTCTAAGTTTGTCGAGTATAAGAGATATAGTGGCTCATTCCACAATCCCATACACCTAACAGGGAGGCACACTGGGGAGTTTAGATTATAATGTTGGAACTTACTTCTATTACACCATGGGGTTAATTTCTTGATCCGTGCTCCCAGCAGGGAATCTGCAATCCTCCACAGTGCAACTCCCTGCTGCGAGCGTGGATTCATGGAACTAACGCTACAGTATAAGTATGTGCTTATCGAAGCATCGAAGCACTGACCACACTTGATCAGCTCCGCTGGGCAGGCCACATTGTTTACATGCCAGACACGAGACTCCCAAAGCAAGCGCTCCACTCGGAACTCCTTCACGGCAAATGAGCCAAAGGTGGGCAGTGGAAACGTTACAAGGACACCCTCAAAGACTCTCTGATAAAGTGCAACATCCCTACTGACACCTGGAAGTCCCTGGTCAAAAACCACCCTAAGTGGAGGGAGTACCTCGAGTCTCATCGCCAAGTGCATACAGAAACCAAGCGCAGGCAGCGGAAAGAGCGTGCGGCAAACCAGTCCCACCCACCCCTTCCCTCAACTAATGTTTGTCCCACCTGTGACAGGGACTGTGGTTCTCGTATTGGACTGTTCAGCCACCTAAGGACTCTTGTTAAGAGTGGAAGCAAGTCTTCCTCGATTCCGAGGGATTGCCTATGATGATAAGTATGTGCAAGGTGCTAACTAGAAATTAGGAGAAGACCCTTGATAATCAACCAGGAAAAAAAAGGACTGCACATAATTTGCTAAACACATATTCCACAGAGGAAGATTGAAGTGTTTTAACTTACGTGATCAAATAGGTTACATATCTTTATACTAATGTCATTCAAATTATAGATTTAACATCAAAAGCATCTGATTGGCATCTGTTACACTCGATATAAAGTGCAAATGTTGACTTTGCCAATCATCCACTGTAATAGACAAAGCAAATATTACTGTTATAGTATGTTGAAGACAGCTAAGGATATACTCTGTAATGTTTGAAATTGATTTATGTTAAGTTAAACTCAGCTAACACCATTCTTTTCCAATTCTCAATCGAAGTTAACATTCTCTTTTGTGATGATTATGTTGACAATTATAATGGCCCAGAATTTACAATAATAATGGCGTGGCTATCAGTGCTCACCGTTTCACCGTTACAATGGACTAACCCACACAGCAACTTCTGGAGTATGTACATGCTCAGTTATAAATGCAGAAATCCAGAAGTTACTGTCAGAGATACTGTGCTCCTCCACAGTGTGTGCTGTAACACTCCTCAGCGATACACTTGGCACCAACATCACTGTAATAGCATGAAGTTAGGATACTTGCCCATTAGTTTCGCACTAAAAATGCCAGAATAGGTTAGAGCTGGTGCATTCAGGAGTAAGTCAATTTTTAATGGTATAATAACTGATAATTACTGTCAAACAACCTCTCTGGCCCTGAAAATTTAATGTTACTAGGGTGGAGCCTCATTCATTCAGCAGTTAATTAATGTTGGAGACTTTTTTAGACATTAAAATTAAAATAAAAAATGATTTTACTTTTTCTGTCTATCTGTTTTATCTCTTGTTCTTAATTAATATTTTATCTCTTGTTCTTAATTAATATTTTATATCGGTCTTCACGGGAGAAGACACTAAAAACATCCCAATAGTGGATAATCAAGGGGCTATAAGGAGGGAGGAATTTAATACAATCACGATCACTAAAGAAGAAGTACTCAGTAAAATAATGGGACTAAAGGCGGACAAGTCCCCTGGACCTGATGGCTTACATCCTGGGGTCTTAAAAGAAGTGGCTGCAGAAATAGTGGATGCATTGGTTGTAATTTACCAAAATTCCCTGGATTGTGGGGAGGTCCCAGCTGATTGGAAAACCGCAAATATAACGCCCCTATTTAAAAAAGGAGGCAGACACAAAGCAGGAAACTATAGACCAGTTAGCCTAACATTTGTCGTTGGGAAAATGCTGGAGTCCATTATTAAGGAAGCAGTAGCGGGAGATTTGTTAAAGCGTGATTCATTTAAGCAGAGTCAGCATGGTTTTATGAAAGGGAAATCATGTTTGACAAATTTGCTGGAGTTTTTTGAGGATGTAATGAGCAGGCTGGATAAGGGGGAATTAGTGGATGTGGTGTATTTGGACTTCCAGAAGGCATTCGATAAGGTGCCACATAAAAGGTTACTGCACAAGATAAAAGTTCACAGGGTTGGGGGTAATATATTAGCATGTATAGAGGATTGGCTAACTAACAGAAAACAGAGAGTCGGGATAATCATTTAGAGAGAGTCATTTTCCGGTTGGCAAACAGTAACTAGTGGGGTGCCGCAGGGATCGGTGCTGGGGCCTCAACTATTTATAATCTATATTAATGACTTGGATGAAGGGACCGAGTGTAATGCAGCCGAGTTTGCTGATGATACAAAGATGGGTGGGAAAGCAAATTGTGAGGAGGACACAAAAAATCTGCAAAGGGATATAGACAGGCTAAGTGAGTGGGCAAAAATTTAGCAGATGTGGGAAAATGTGAGGTTATTCACTTTGGCAGAAAAAAATAGAAAAGCAAATTATAATTTAAATGGAGAAAAATTGCAAAGTGCTGCAGTACAGAAGGACCTGGGGATACTTGTGCATGAAACACAAAAAGTGAGTATGTCGGTACAGCAAGTAATCAGGAAGGCCAATGAAATGTTGGCCTGTATTGCAAAGGGGTTGGAGTATAAAAGCAGAGAAGTCCTGCTACAACTGTACAGGGTATTGGTGAGGCCACACCTGGAGTACTGCATACAGTTTTTGTCTCCGTATTTAAGGAAGGATATACTTACATTGGAGGCTGTTCAGAGAAGGATCATTAGGTTGATTCTGGAGATGAGAGGGTTGACTTATGACGATAGGTTGAGTAGGTTGGGCCTATACTCATTGGAGTTCAGACGAATGAGAAGTGATCTTATTGAAACATATAAGATAATTAATATACTTAAGGCGGAGATAGACAGATTTTTGAGCAATAAGGGAATAAAGGGTTATGGGGAGCGGGCGGGGAAGTGGAGCTGAGTCCATGATCTGATCAGCCATGATCTTATTACATGGCGGGGCAGGCGCGAGGAGCTGTATGGCCTACTCCTGCTCCTATTTCTTATGTTCTTGTGTTCTTATCCCATCTTTTTTTCCCAACTTTATTTCACTTTCTGTACATGATTTAAATCTAATTTATGTTTCCTGACTGATACTTCGTGGTTTAGACTCCGTGTATATCAGTGAGGATTCTGCAATCTGATTGGTTGAAGAGTCTTGCTGCCTTTGCTTGTGCCTGTAGAGGGCGCTATGCTGAAACTGATGCCAGATTAGAGGGAATCTGTGCTGAAAGTCCGTGGAAACGTTGTGGGCGGCTGTCAGTGAGGTGAATAGCGAGCGCCGTTCATTCGCTGCTGACCTCAAAACCTGTGTCATTATTTTTGCATGCATAAAAGTAAGTGCATTAAAACTGCTGTTATTGCTATGCCAACTTGGATCCTGTTCAGTCCTTGATAACGTTGAGGTGAGCTAGAAATTTAGTACTTCAACCTATGCTGTAATCCATTGAGGCTGACAGTGAAACTGTGGTTCAATCTTTGTAACTGAGTCAGTCTTTGTCTGATGGCTCAGCATTACATAAAAAACCCCAGAGATAAAATTACATTCCAATCCATTTTTCTACATTGTATGTTTTTGACAAATTTTACATAACTGTTTATATGTTCGTTTACAAATCAAAACAAATGCAAAGCTTTTGAAGGTGGGATCCCTTTAAGTAGAGTTAATCAATCCTTAAATTGTTAACTTGACTATTTTTATTCTTTCGCATATATAACTAAAATTAATACTGAGGGACATTGTCTCTTCCTATCCTTTGTGTTCTACAATGTAGGTAATGCTGTTCGTGTTTTTTTGCCATTGAGCTGTACTATTAAATAGTTTATCTGGGACCTGGGGAATGCCAATGTGACCAAGCACATTGTGACTTTGTTCCCTGCATCACTCAGGAGGGTATGGTGGTGAGTTTAAATCAGTACTGGGAGGAGAATGATTCATTTCTTCTCAGTAAATAGGACACAGCATCCACATCGACATTCCACAAGGGAACCTTAGAAATAGACAAAACCCGATCACTTTAGAGATAAAGTATTACTTCATGTTCCTTATGTTAAAGGTTGATGTCTGGAGTAATTACTTTGATAACCTATTTGCTATATTTGTGAAGAGGAGAAATTCAGCCCACACAGTGGCACAATATTTTAGTGCCATGTTACTATGCCATGAACTAAGACAGAGGTTCTCCACAATATGAGGTCTCAGTGATAAGCAAGCTATCCCAAGAGGTTTTGGCGAGGTGCAAGATTCATTTTCTAGACGGAAGAAACATATGAGGTAATGTCAACCAATGCTACTCTAAATGGCCCCTCATGGCCTAAGATTGCTACTCTAGATGGCCCCTCGTGGCCTAAGATTGCTACTCTAGATGGCCCCTCATGGCCTACGATTGCTACTCTAAATGGCCCCTCGTGGCCTACGATTGCTACTCTAAGTGGCCCCTCGTGGCCTACGATTGCTACTCTAAATGGCCCCTCGTGGCCTACGATTGCTACTCTAAGTGGCCCCTCGTGGCCTACGATTGCTACTCTAAGTGGCCCCTCGTGGCCTAAGATTGCTACTCTAGATGGCCCCTCATGGCCTACGATTGCTACTCTAAATGGCCCCTCATGGCCTACGATTGCTACTCTAAATGGCCCCTCATGGCCTACGATTGCTACTCTAAGTGGCCCCTCGTGGCCTACGATTGCTACTCTAGATGGCCCCTCATGGCCTACGATTGCTACTCTAAATGGCCCCTCATGGCCTACGATTGCTACTCTAAATGGCCCCTCGCGGCCTACGATTGCTACTCTAAATGGCCCCTAGTGGCGTAAGATTGCTTCCTAACCATTTTTGGACCAGCTACACCAGTATTGGACCAAAATAATTTGCATTTATACATCACCTTTTAGGTCGTCAGGACACCACAAAGCGCTTCACAACCATTGAATTACTTTTGAAGTGTGCATGTAAGCGAGCATGGAACCAGTTTGTGCACCGCAAGCTCCGACAATCAGCAAGCAAGATGAATGGTCGGTGAATCTGTTTTTGGTGGTGCTGGTTGAGGGATAAATGATGGCCTGGATACCGACAACTCTTGCTCTTCTTCATGGGTTCATTTACGTCTACCTGAACAGGCAGATAAGTTCGCATTTCACCACGTCTAGCAATGTGGCAATCCCTCATTACTGCATGAAGTGTCATCGTGGGCTGTTTGAGAACTTCTATCTTGTAAACTAGATGCCCAAAGTCTGCTTTTAAAATCAAGATCTTTGTTTCCACTGTGCTACTGTGTCTTATCGGAAGCATTAATGATTATTGTTGACAGTTTTTGTCCCAATCTTCGCCAGCCTGCCAGCTGCCTCCCAGTATCTCGCACAAGAAGCCATTCTTTATATGCGAGACCAAACCGTGTCAGCTGATTACTTGACTGGGGGGAGGAGGGCGATCCAGTCCTCACTTTCATCTATCTGCATGTGTACACTTCCATTAGGGATCATTGGACAGTGATCAGGAGCAGTAAACACAGACCTATTTTCCACTTGGATAAACCCAAGTCACATGTTGTCACCCACACTGCCACTGTGGCCATGATCAGCTAATTCAACCACAGACTGGAGGTCAAACCTGCGACTTCCTGGTCTGCCCTGTTCAGCCACTCGTTCATCAGCAGCAAAGCAAACTTAACCCCTGTAATGTCCTTATCCTGCTTCCTGCCCAGGCTTAGACTTGGCTAACCTTCATGGCCTAGAGTTTCCGTTAGGTTGCATTGTTTCTCCAATGCAATTTGCCCCAAATTGGCCTAACCATCACAAAAGGTTGTGGGATTTCCAAGCGCAAATGACATCCAGCGCAAATCGAGTTTCTGCAATTTTTTGAGCTAGTTTTAAAAACATTGCGCTGGAAGCTGGGCCCACCCACAAAATTGGCCACACCCCCAGATTCTCAAAACAACGGCAAGTTTGGGCACAATTTGTACCCTGATCTCCGACTGTGCCCAAAGCAGAAACTCTATCCCGATCAGTTTAAGGTCGATATGGGTCTGGAAAGGGCAGTCCACAGATTACTTGGTTGGATGGAGAACAGGAAATGATGCAGAGAAATCTAAGATAGTAGAATCAAGTTTGATCATTGGGAGACAAATAAGAAATTTGTTTTAAGCAGCAAATTCAAAAATGCATAACCATATCTTGCAGTTTTTCTTTGGTGAAATATAGTTTTCAATTAACACTGTTTGAATTCCAGTGCGACAACTATTTTGTAACTCGTATAAACTGTGACCAATGATATAGAAATAACATATTCAGTGCTTTAGTGTGACATAAACATGATGTGGCCTGATTTCTCACAAAATTGGCCCTAATGAATACAGGTACTAAGAATATAAAAGGCCCCGACTATGCCTGATGGGGTTCTATGGAGCACATCAAGGGGAATACTCTCCCTGTAATCTACCCAAGTTGGGATGGAATAACTGTGGAGAATAAGAGTAAATTGGACCAGTGAGTCCGATGGTCACCTCATCACCTTGACCGAGATTTTTCTCTTTCCTGCCATACCTGGTACACCCCTGGCTTCTCTTTCCTTGCCTGCCACAAGCAGATGGTGGCGGGGTGCTGGGCTGGTGTCCCCACAGAATTTGCCTCCTCTTGGCCACAGTTACTGCTGCTTTCCGAGCCCACCACATGGAAGGTGAAGGTCGGCCCCGGTAAACCATGATCAAGGAGTTGAGGTCTCTCCATAGAGGTACAGGGCCTGTAGCAACCTCTTCTCCCTCCAGTCAATCCCAAACACTTAGCTGCTGGAGTTCCTGGTTTTGGCTGAGGCTTTATGTGAGACAGGACATTTCTTCCTCTTTAAAGTCCTCGCTGCTTATTCTGGTGCTGTAGTGGTGTCAGCAAATCCTTTTCAAACTTAATGTAAAATTCTATCATATTATAGTCATTCTTCCCTAAGGGCCCCTTTACTACAAGTTTATTAATTAACCCTTTCTCATTGCACCATACTAGATCTAAAATAGCCTGTTCTTCAGCCTGGATGGCGCATAAATGGTTTTAACTGTTCTCCTTGTGTACAATTGCTAATTTCCGTTAATCCCACATCTGATCCGGTGTGGCACCCTCGACAGGGGATCTGTGCTGACTGTGAGCTGGGAAAACAGCAGGGAGACTCAAACAATCCACTTAAAGAACCCTCGGTGAGACACGCAGACTGCAAACCATGACATAAAAACAGGAAATATATAATACATTGAAATTATTTGAACAGGAAGCTAAATAAATATTGGGACATACATATGGGATTAAGGGAGAGACATAAAACAGAAAAAAAAAGTAACATAAAAAAAATGTAATTTAAAAAGAAAATATGTTACATTAATTTTCTTCAGAAAAAATGAAACTCCACACGTGTAAAATTAATTTTTCTGGGCCAAAGAGGCTATCCAGCAGTAATTAACACATATTATGCTGTTAAAAGCTCACTTATTCCCAATTGCATCAGCTCTACTTCTTTCATCTGGCTGTAGTGTGAGATTAGTGGGTAATTACTCGAACTTCACGTCACTGCAGTGATCTCTGCAGAGATCTTTGGCAAAGACTGCAACAGCACAGCCGGTGGAGGAGCAGGGTATCACTGACAGCAACTTCAAGATTTCCGCCTTTAACTATGCATGTGCAGGCGCCCGAAGTTGCTATCAGTTTTGCCCTGTAATAACGGTGAGCGCTGATTACGTTGATGTAGCAAAATCACGTAGCAAAATCCAGGACAGTGTTGTAAACCAGAAAAAAATATCCAAACTGTGTAACACCATATAATGCACAATCTATCCATCTTCCTACAATTTTCAGGCTTTTAAAATTGGGCCGCGATTTCGCCTCCCGAGGCGAGCGACATCCGGGGCGAGCTGCGACTCCGCTCCTGTCTCCATGCATGCTTCCTCCATGACATTCCCCTGATTGGCTTGTTAATCCCGGCCTGCGAGGTTCCCGGCCAATTAAAAGGAAGTGAGTCTGCTGATGTAATTTGATGACGCGTCATCCGCCAGTTTCCCAAAGCGACAATCGCTAACTTTATTTTGGCAGTTATGCTCTAGTGCTCTACAGCATTGAGGTGCTGCAAACACTGACAAGCACTGTACAAAGGTGCATGGTTACCCCAGGCTCTCCCATGACTTCCTCCATATTCCTATGCCGGGAATCACAGCACACAGGGAGGTTCTCTTCCCTTCCAATGGGCGGAAGAGACCTCCCCAGGAGACCAAAGCAGCATAGTTGCACATTGCACAGGAGGATACAAGCAGGGATGTGGTCAGGAGGACCAGGCTGCAGTGGCACAAACCTTTCAATGATCTCAGTAGATCACGAAACATTACTGCAAAGTCACACTCAACCTCATCCTGTTGTGCCACTCATCACATCCCCATCACTCTGCCTTCCCTACCCTACTCCTGCACATTCTTACTCACACAACTAACCTTGCACCTCCACCCATCCCTCTCTCTCTATCTATCTACATCATCATATAAGAACATAAGAATTAGGAACAGGAGTAGGCCATCTAGCCCCTCGAGCCTGCTCCGCCATTCAACAAGATCATGGCTGATCTGGTCGTGGACTCAGCTCCCCTTACCCGCCCTCTCCCCGCAACCCTTAATTCCCTTATTGGTTAAAAATCTATCTATCTCTGACTTGAAAACATTCAATGAGCTAGCCTCAACTGCTTCCTTGGGCAGAGAATTCCACAGATTCACAACCCTCTGGGAGAAGAAATTCCTTCTCAACTCGGTTTTAAATTGGCTCCCCCGTATTTTGAGGCACTGATCCCTGTGGCACACCACTAACCACTGATTTCCAACCGGAAAAGGACCCATTTATCCCGACTCTCTACTTTCTGTTCGCCAGCCAATTCTCTATCCATGCTAATACATTTCCTCTGACTCCGCGTACCTTTATCTTCTGCAGTAACCTTTTGTGTGGCACCTTTTGGAAATCTAATGCCTTTTGGAAATCTAAATACACCACATCCATCGGTACACCTCTATCCACCATGCTCGTTATATCCTCAAAGAATTCCAGTAAATTAGTTAAACATGATTTCCCCTTCATGAATCCATGCTGCGTCTGCTTGATTGCACTATTCCTATCTAGATGTCCCGCTATTTCTTCCTTAATGATAGTTTCAAACATTTTCCCCACTACAGATGTTAAACTAACCGGCTTATAGTTACCTGCCTTTTGTCTGCCCCCTTTTTTAAACAGAGGCGTTACATTAGCTGCTTTCCAATCCGCTGGTACCTTCCCAGAGTCCAGAGAATTTTGGTAGATTATAACGAATGCATCTACTATAACTTCCGCTATCTCTTTTAATACCCTGGGATGCATTTCATCAGGACCAGGGGACTTGACTACCTTCAGTCCCATTAGCCTGTCCAGCACTACCCCCCTAGTGATAGTGATTGTCTCCAGGTCCTCCCTTCCCACATTCCTGTGGCCTGCAAATTTTGGCATGGTTTTTGTGTCTTCCATTGTGAAGACGGAAGCAAAATAATTGTTTAAGGTCTCAGCCATTTCCACATTTCCTATTAGTAAATCCCCCTTTTCATCTTCTAAGGGACCAACATTTACTTTAGTCACTCTTTTCCGTTTTATATATCTGTAAAAGCTTTTACTATCTGTTTTTATGTTTTGCGCAAGTTTACCTTCGTAATCTATCTTCCCTTTCTTTATTGCTTTTTTAGTCATTCTTTGCTGTTGCTTAAAATTTTCCCAATCTTCTAGTTTCCCACTAACCTTGGCCACCTTATACGCATTGGTCTTTGATTTGATACTTTCCTTTATTTCCTTGGTTATCCATGGCTGGTTATCCCTTCTCTTGCCGCCCTTCTTTTTCACATCCCCATTTCATTAGCCACCCCTCACACTCACCTTCATCCTTGTCCAATGATATCAACTAACAACACACAAGGGGAGGCACTTAGCTCGTTTAGCCGCTTTTCATGTAAAGTTTCTGTTAATGGGTTGTCAAACATTGAAATCTTTATTTTCAACATTTTTCCTTGGACAGATTTGTGTGCTCATTTGGAAGTGGCTTAGTGAGTTGTAGTGAATAGTGAGACATAATTGTACCCCCTGCAATGGTGATGTGTGTAAGGAATGACTTGGACATTGCAGGGATGCTTTCTGGTGTAGGGTGGTGCTAATCTGGCGCATCATGAGGCAGTCAGGGTGTACAGCATCGTGAAGCAAACCTGGACATGGTGAGGCCATCCCTGGCCTCCCGGGCAGCAATGTGGTTGGATGTTGATTCCCTGTGTCCTGTGCAGCATCAGTTGATTACGGAGAAGGTTGGTGATGCTGGTGTGCCTGGGTCTGCTGGTATTCGGTCTGATCGTGGTAGGATTCTGAGGACCAAGGTGAGACAGTTTCAAGGCTACCGATGCTGATGGAATAGATGGCAGGTGAACTTGAGATGACAGAAGCGATCTGTCAATGGTGAGAGAGGTAGCTCCATGGAGCTGACACTGGATAGAGCGTCTACTCCAAACACTTGCAATCATCCTAAAGCTGAAAGATGTATTCTAAATCCTGAAGGTTCCAGCTTCTAACATTGGAAAGTGAACAGCTGTGAAATGGTGGCTTTTATACCACTTTTGCAGCTGTCACCTAATCAAGGCAATGGAGAGTCAGTGAAAACCCGACACACTTACCTGATGTGATACCCGAGCGCCGTGAAAGTCATCAAAAAGCTGGCAAAATGTTAAGTAGATGGTAAAATGTTGTTTAAGTACCTTTTAACAATCTCTTAACTATTTCAATTGTCTCACCAGTCACTTAGTGTCGGGTCTATAAAGCATAGGCAGGCCTGGCACTTGGGAAACTGACACGGAGGCGGGTTCACAGTGGGATCCTGCCTCGCTGTCAATCGTTTAGATTTTGATGGTGGACCCGCCTCTGGCCCCGCCTCCTGAGCGCCGGCAAAATCCAGGTCTTGTTGTGGCCTAATTGCTACTTCCTGATTACCTCATCTCTAGTTCTTTTCAGTCATGGTTGTGCCTTGCACTACAGACCCTTGGCATTTGAGATTTGATTCTGAATAATAAAACAAAATTGCAATTATACAATGAATCACTGAATGAAACATTTATTTTACAACCAAGATGACAGACAACAATCCTTGTGTGGACTAACCAGTAATTGAATATTTTTAGCAAGAAATAATATACCGATGAAAATACACGATCTGAAACAGAACCCGTTTGGGCTAGAATTTCCACTTAGCCGGCTGTCGCCCAAAATATGGGCAATGTTTCAGCTTTCAGGATCGCTGGAAGATAACCCATTTTTCTGATCGCTACTTTCTGCTTTTTTGGGGGGGCGATAGCTCGGCGATGTGGAAGGCAAGGAGTCCCCAGCAACGACCTTTCTACGCATATGTTTTTTTTTGTAAAGATTTCCCGCAATTCAGGAGGTCGAGGGTCATCTGGGCATGCACAGAAGGCGAAGGGAGGGAGCGAGAGAGAGAGAGAGAGAGGCACACACAGACAGACAGACAGAGAGGAGAGGAGAGATTATGATATAAATCAGGAGAGATTATGATATAAATCTTATATATTGCATAATATATCATAATCATAAATATGTCCAACCTGGAGCAAGAGTTGGCGGAGAGTGGCCAGGATGTGGAGGGGTGGAGGAGAGCAAAACCCTTCTCCGGCGAGGCCAACGAGGCCCTCGTCCAGCAGGTGCACTCGCGGTGGGCCCAATTAACCCGGGGTGGGCGTGGGAAACCTCCACCCCGGGCCTACCAAAGGATTTGGGACGAGATCGCCGTCGTGGTCTCATCGGCGTCGCATGAGATGAGGAGGTCGGACCAGTGCCGCAAGCGCTGGAACAGCCTGGTTACTTCGGCAAGAGTAAGTATTAAATAGATTTTAAATTGTAATGCTCCACATAATTATATAAATCTCCCGAATTGAAATTAAGCTGGTTATTCTTGCATATATCCCCTGCTAAGATCTGGATAGAGCTCGGAACATGCGCCCTTTTTAAGTCTAATTTTGGCACCATCTCCTTTTGGGTTATGTTGGTCTCCTTTTGGTCTCCGCAAGATCCTACAAATCCCCCGGGAGGACAGACACACCAACATTAGCGTCCTCGTCCAGGCCAACATCCCCAGCATTGAAGCACTGACCACACTTGATCAGCTCCGCATGCCAGACACGAGACTCCCAAAGCAAGCGCTCTACTCGGAACTCGTCCATGGCAAACAAGCCAAAGGTGGGCAGAGGAGACGTTACATGGACACCCTCAAAGCCTCCCTGATAAAGTGTGACATCCCCACGGACACCTGGGAGTCCCTGGCCAAAGACCGCCCTAAGTGGAGGAAGTGCATCTGGGAGGGCGCTGAGCACCTCGAGTATCGTTGCCGAGAGCATGCAGAAACCAAGCGCAGGCAGCAGAAGGAGCGTGCGGCAAACCAGACTCTCCGCCAACCTTTCCCTTCAACCACTGTCTGTCCCACCTGTGACAGGCACTGTGGTTCTCATATTGGACTGGTCAGCCACCTAAGGACTCATGCTAAGAGTAGAAGCAAGTCTTCCTCGATTCTGAGGGGCTGCCTATGATGATGATGTTGGTGGATGGGGCACGACTGAGCAATGAGGGGTCCGGTGACCTTTACCCAGACTGTGTCAGTCTCTCCGGCTGCTGTCACTTACACAGTGAGACAGCCTGGACTGGGGGAGAGCTGCCCTGGCTCACTGTCTGCCCTGGGACACTTTGGGACATTAGCTCCTGTCATTGCCGAACGCACCAATCCCCCCTGGGGCCCCTGGGAATAATTAAGAATATGGCACATCACTTTGGATTTTTAAAAATGGCTTTAATATGTAAGTTCATAAATACTCTGTAGAACCAATCAGATCATGTAAGAAGTTAGGATTGGGATAATTTTACATGGTTGTATACATTTATTTTAGAACATAAGAACATAAGAATTAGGAACAGGAGTAGGCCATCTAGCCCCTCGAGCCTGCTCCACCACTCAACAAGATCATGGCTGATCTGGCCGTGGACTCAGCTCCACTTACCCGCCCGCTCCCCATAACCCTTAATTCCCTTATTGGTTAAAAATCTATCTACATTGTGACTTGAATACATTCAATGAGCTAGCCTCAACTGCTTCCTTGGGCAGAGAATTCCACAGATTCACAACCCTCTGGGAGAAGAAATTCCTTCTCAACTCGGTTTTAAATTGGCTCCCCCGTATTTTGAGGCTGTGCCCCCTAGTTCCAGTCTCCCCGACCAGTGGAAACAACCCTTCTGCCTCTATCTTGTCTATCCCTTTCATGATTTTAAATGTTTCTATAAGATCACCCCTCATCCTTCTGAACTCCAACGAGTAAAGACCCAGTCTACTCAATCTATCATCATAAGGTAACCCTCTCATCTCCGGAATCAGCCTAGTAAATCGTTTCTGTACCCCCTCCAAAGCCAGTATATCCTTCCTTAAGTAAGGTGACCAAAACTGCACGCAGTACTCCAGGTGCGGCCTCACCAACACCCTATACAGTTGCAGAAGGACCTCCCTGCTTTTGTACTCCATCCCTCTCGCAATGAAGGCCAACATTCCATTCGCCTTCCTGATTACCTGCTGCACCTGCAAACTAACTTTTTGGGATTCATGCACAAGGACCCCCAGGTCCCTCTGCACCGCAGCATGTTGTAATTTCTCCCCATTCAAATAATATTCCCTTTTACTGTTTTTTTTCCAAGGTGGATGGCCTCACATTTTCCGACATTGTATTCCATCTGCCAAACCTTAGCCCATTCGCTTAACCTATCTAAATCTCTTTGCAGCCTCTCTGTTTCCTCTACACAACCCGCTTTCCCACTAATCTTTGTGTCATCTGCAAATTTTGTTACACTGTACTCTGTCCCCTCTTCCAGGTCATCTATGTATATTGTAAACAGTTGTGGTCCCAGCACTGATCCCTGTGGCACACCACTAACCACCGATTTCCAACCCGAAAAGGACCCATTTATCCCGACTCTCAGCTTTCTGTTCGCCAGCAAATTCTCTATCCATGCTAATACATTTCCTCTGACTCCGCGTATCTTTATCTTCTGCAGTAACCTTTTGTGTGGCACCTTATCGAATGCCTTTTGGAAATCTAAATACACCATATCCATCCGTACACCTCTATCCACCATGCTCGTTATATCCTCAAAGAATTCTAGTAAATTAGTTAAACATGATTTCCCCTTCATGAATCCATGCTGCGTCTGCTTGATTGCACTATTCCTATCTAGATGTCCCGCTATTTCTTCCTTAATGATAGTTTCAAGCATTTTCCCCACTACAGATGTTAAACTAACCGGCCTATAGTTACCTGCCTTTTGTCTGCCCCCTTTTTTAAACAGAGGCGTTACATTAGCTGCTTTCCAATCCGCTGGTACCTCCCCAGAGTCCAGAGAATTTTGGTAGATTATAACGAATGCATCTGCTATAACGAATGCATCTGCTATAACTTCCGCCATCTCTTTTAATACCCTGGGATGCATTTCATCAGGACCAGGGGACTTGTCTACCTCGAGTCCCATTAGCCTGTCCAGCACTACCCCCCTAGTGACAGTGATTGTCTCAAGGTCCTCCCTTCCCACATTCTCGTGACCAGCAATTTTTGGCATGGTTTTTGTGTCTTAGACTATGAAGACCGAGGAAAAATAATTGTTTAAGGTCTCAGCCATTTCCACATTTCCCATTATTAAATCCCCCTTCTCATCTTCTAAGGGACCAACATTTACTTTAGTCACTTTTTTCCGTTTTATATATCTGTAAAAGCTTTTACTATCTGTTTTTATGTTTTGCGCAAGTTTACCTTCAAAATTTATCTTTCCTTTCTTTATTGCTTTTTTCGTCATTCTTTGCTGTTGTTTAAAATTTCAATTGATTTTGTTCTATCTTCAGCACTGAGGCAGGGTCTTAAACAGCTGCCAGGCAAATCCTTTAGCATTTTAACACTATTTTATGAATGCTTTTCTTTGCTAGATTTTGACCCATCGACTATGAGATTATCTAATCCTTTAGTAGAGGGCAGAAATCATTGCTTTTAAATATGAAACCATGCAAACGTATGAAAGTTTGGATCATAACTTTCAAATTTCCCCTGAAAGTTAGGGTTGTCTGAGGTAGTCTCTGTAAATTGCTGTTATATCTATGCTAGCTGCATAGAATATATTTGCGCCATGTATGCGTTAACAATCTTGCACTTTAAAAGCATTTTTCTCTCAATCATATAACAGCAAATTGTATTGAGCCATCCTGCATTTTTAAACCAGAAGAATATCGCCTGGGTTGGAGGTATGACCTATAATTCAGTTATTTATGTTCCTTGGGTAGGGCTCAAGTTTACATAAGGCTCATATACAAGGGAGGCCGATATGTGCATCAATATTATAGCTTCCTTCAACATTAAGGCAGAATTGCTTCGGGACAGTTCGATTAAAATTAAAATTTATTTCTGGAAATCACTTAAGCCGATTATCAGTCCTAGTGGGCACAGTATAAACATTTAGGCCGTAATAAGTGCGTAAATGGATCTATGAACTCAAGAGACATACACTAGCAAGTTATGGTAGGTTTCAGGTTTCATATAATTACAAAGAGGAAATAATACTAAAGAGGTGTTACTGAGATGTTATGGAAAAGAAAATGTCTGCTCACAGCTTAGCCGTGTTACATTTATGACGGAGGAAGTGTATATGATCCCCATAAAATGATTTTATAATTGTAGTGATTTTGGAACTGGTCTTCTAAAGAGTTGAAGTCTGCAATAATATTTGTAGCTTTTCGTTTTTCTGCATTTGCATGTTGTGGGATAATTGCGAGATTATCAGTTGTGACTGTGGAACAAAATCAGATGTCAAAGAAAAAATCAAGACATTTTGTCAGATTATTCACATCTACGCCCCAAAATGATGAAAACAGATTATGATTGTTTTAACTTCCTCTAAAACATCCACAAGTGTATTATCCAGACTACCAATTCCGAAAGCAATTTGAGAGATATTACTGAACATTTATAATTCAAAATCTGCAGACACGTGTTTTATAGTGGTATCACATATATACCAAAAGCTATTAAATCTTCGGCTCGTGGTTTCATGTTCTAGATGATGAGTACTCGATTGCTGTTGTTTAAAGATCCTTATTAGTTTGAATTTCAATGCTGTCCACATTAAACTGCAATATGCTTCTCAGAGAATTGCTCAATAATATTAACATTTTCCAACTTTCAGCATTAATATCCAGCTGAATAAATCATATTGAATATTGTTACTGCATAGTTCATGTATATTTCATTTTAAATTGCATGTATTTTAGGATGTGATATATGCATCTTATTGCATGTTGTTTTGGAGACCCCAAAATCCCATCGAATCACGGGGCAGAATTTGCGGTCGGCGATGAGACTCGAGGTGCTCAGCACCCTCCCGGATGCTCTTCCTCCACTTAGGGCGGTCTCTGGACAGGGACTCCCAGGTGTCAGTGGGGATGTTGCACTTTATCAGGGAGGCTTTGAGGGTGTCCTTGTAACGTTTCCTCTGCCCACCTGGGGCTCACTTGCCGTGCAGGAGTTCCGAGTAGAGCGCTTGCTTTGGGAGTCTCGTGTCGAGCATGAGGACAATGTGGCCCGCCCAGCGGAGCTGGTGGAGTGTGGTCAGTGCTTCGATGCTGGGGATGTTGGCCTGATTGAGAACACGGACGTCGGTACGTCTGTCCTCCCAGGGGATTTGCAGGATCTTGCGGAGAAAACGCTGGTGGTACTTCTCTAGCGACTTGAGGTGTCTACTGTACATGGTCCACGTCTCTGAGCCATATAGTGAGTACATTGCTTATGTCAGGATTTCAGAACGTTAGTACTGATTATTAATCTATGGATTAATATGACAATAGAAACAACAGCTGATTGCTCAATAATGAGTCAGGATGTGTACAGTTGAGCGTCCCGAACCCGGCAACCTCGGGACCGAGACCAAGCCGGTTTTCGTGTTTTTCCAGATTTCGGAACGTGTTTCTGACGTCCGAAATCCGGAAACGCCCGAGCCCAGGTTTGGGTATTTCCGGATTTTGGAACGTTAGAAAGCGGGAGGGAAGGTTGCTCTCCGAGGAGCTATTCGAGTGGGGCCCGTCGCAGAGGAGTTGTTGGGGCGGGCCGGTGAGGAGGGCCCGAGGTCGGGCAACAGCGGGGTCCCGAGGTCAGCAGGGTCGGTGGGTCCGGATTCCGGAACATTTTACGGATTCCAGATGACCCTGCCACCAGTCGGTCCGGAATACGGATTTTGGACGCTCAACCTGATTACATGAATTTCAGGGGCATACCACTAAAGGCGACTTCAGCTAAACTGAAAACCTATTCAGGGTAAAAACTGAAGACACTTGGACAAATGGATTGTACAGTACAATACCAGGGGCAACAAGCAAGATTACCTATTATTATAGTGAAATATGTCAATCGGCCAACACTGATGGGCAAAGGTGGGCTAAGAGTGCTTCATTTGGATTGGTACAGCGTCTGTAGTACAGAAGTCTTGGATTGATACTCTGCAGGTGAAATATGCTAACATGTTTGAGGACATATACAAGGGCATCAAGGGATATAATGCACATATTCAGATTAGGTTGGGTGTCAAATCTATATTTGTAGACCAAGGCCGGTACCATATGCATTAAAATCACAGATTGAGCAAGAGCTTGATAAGTTGGAGAAAAACAGAGTTTAGTGAAGACTGATAGAAGTAATTGGGCCACCGCGTAAGCCCCGAAGGCAGAAAAAAAGGGTACGGCTCATACAAACATAGACATAGAAACATAGAAAATAGGTGCAGGAGTCGGCCATTCAGCCCTTCTAGCCTGCACCGCCATTCAATGAGTTCATGGCTTAACATACAACTTCAGTACCCCATTCCTGCTTTCTCGCCATACCCCTTGATCCCCCTAGTAGTAAGGACTTCATCTAACTCCTTTTTGAATATATTTAGTGAATTGGCCTCAACAACTTTCTGTGGTAGAGAATTCCACAGGTTCACCACTCTCTGGGTGAAGAAGTTTCTCCTCATCTCAGTTCTAAATGGCTTACCCCTTATCCTTAGACTGTGACCTCTGGTTCTGGACTTCCCCAACATTGGGAACATTCTTCCTGCATCTAACCTGTCTAAACCCATCAGAATTTTAAACGTTTCTATGCGGTCCCCTCTCATTCTTCTGAACTCCAGTGAATACAAGCCCAGTTGATCCAGTCTTTCTTGATAGGTCAGTCCCGCCATTCCGGGAATCAGTCTGGTGAACCTTCGCTGCACTCCCTCAATCGCAAGAATGTTCTTCCTCAAGTTAGGAGACCAAAACTGTACACAATACTCCAGGTGTGGCCTCACCAAGGCCCTGTACAACTGTAGTAACACCTCCCTGCCCCTGTACTCAAATCCCCTCGCTATGAAGGCCAACATGCCATTTGGGGCTCTGTGGGGATTCTAAAATTACCCTGAATCATCATCATCATCATCATAGGCAGTCCCTCGGAATCAAGGAAGACTTGCTTCCACTCTTAAAATGAGTCCTTAGGTGGCTGAACAGTCCAATACAAGAACCACAGTCCCTGTCACAGGTGGGACAGACAGTGGTTGAGGGAAAGGGAGGGTGGGACTGGTTTGCCGCACGCTCTTTCTGCTGCCTGCGCTTGATTTCTGCATGCTCTCGGTGATGAGACTCGAGGTGCTCAGCGCCCTCCCGGATGCACTTCCTCCACTTAGGGCAGTCTTTGGCCAGGGACTCCCAGATATCAGTGGGGATGTTGCACTTTATCAGGGAGGCTTTGAGGGTGTCCTTGTAATGTTTCCTCTGCCCACCTTTGGCTCGTTTGCCGTGAAGGAGTTCCGAGTAGAGCGCTTGCTTTGGGAGTCTCGTGTGAACAATGTGGCCTGCCCAGCGGAGCTGATCAAATGTGGTCAGTGCTTCAATGCTGGGGATTTTGGCCTGGTCGAGGACGCTAATGTTGGTGTGCCTGTCCTCCCAAGGGATTTGTAGGATCTTGCGGAGACACCGTTGGTGGTATTTCTCCAGCGACTTGAGGTGTCTACTGAACCGAGCAGTTGATGATAAACAGTACCCTTTACCGACATCACAGGACCTGTATGCAGAACTGACAGGAGCCAAAGTCTTCACAAAACCGGATCTCTCTCACACCTAGGCTCAACTCAACATTGACAAGGATAGTCAGCTGTATCTGACAGTCAACACGCACAAAGATTTATATTCATACACTAAGTTGCCCAATGGTATCACGTCCTCACCAAAGATATTTCAGGCTACCATGGGTCAGACCTCACAGGGAATAAATCACTGTTTGGACAATCAAGATCATGTGTTGACAACCACCGACACAGAGAAGGAAAATCTGGAAATCTTCGAAGAAATATTCAGATGGTTCAATGACCATAATCTGAAGTGGAAGAGGAGTAAATGGGCATTCATACAGCGTGAGATGGTTTAGCTAGGATTGTGGGTCGATGAAAATGGTCTACAACCAGTTAAGGAGGAAGTGCAAGCCGTCATGATGGCTCTGGAACCAAAAGATGTTGCTGAATTACGATCCTTTTTAGGCATGGTCCAACATTATGCTCGTTTCCTTCCTGGATTAGCAACGGTGCTGGTACAACTCCATTATTTATTGAAGAAAGTTGTGAGTTGGATATGGGACAAAGAGCAACAGAATGCATATGACACATGGAAGCATCACTTGAGCAGTAGTGCTATTCTCATCCATTATAATCTGACTCGTGAACTAAGACTAGCATGTGATGTCTCTGGGTATGGTGTGGGAGCAGTGAGCAGCCATGTTATGAATGATGGGCAGAAAAAAATAGTTGCCTTTGTGTCGTGTACGCTCAAGAAAAGTGAACAAAATGATGCGCAGATTGAGAAAGAAGCTTAGGCAATTATATTTGGTCATAAAAAGTTTCATCAATTTCTTTTGGGATGACAAACCGATCACAAACCGTTACTAACTATCCTCGGCCCAAAGGCAGCAATTCCATCTATGCAGCTTCCAGGATACAAAAATGGGCTATTTTATTGTCTCAGTACGATTACAAAATCGACAATCGCACGTTGAAGCAGAATGCAGTGGCGGGTGCCCTTTCACGGTTGCCCCATGAAGATTCTGAAATTGGCCGCGAACAGTCAGTCTTCACTCTAGATGTCGTTGATGAGGATTTTCCGGTCACTGCCTGTTATTGTAGAGCACACAGAGAAAGGTGCCACGTTACAGTGGGTCTATGAGCTCACCCTGCGAGGGGGGTCTGAAGATCAGACACATTTAGATGAGGGGATAAAGCCCTTTTATTATCGTCGGCTCAAATTATCACGTGAGCAGCGATGTCTAAAATGCAATTTTGGTCCACGCAATTTGCGAATTTTGCCAGACACAGCGGTATCAACACACACGTTGGTAGCACCATAAAATCCTGCTTCGAATGGTGCAGCTGAAAGGTCGGTCAGGATTGTCAAGGAGGCTTTGCAGACACATGTTTTACAGACTGGATCATCGGTGAGCATGAAGCATAGGTTAGCAAATTTTCTTTTCAAATACAGAACTACACCCCATTCTACAGCAAGGTACATACATGCTGAATTAGCGATGAAATTTAGGCTGAGGATGCGTCTCAGTTTATTGCAAGCAAACTTGCCTGATAAAGTACAGAAGGTGCAATCGGTGCTCCCGACCTCGGCTCAACTGACCCCCCCCCACCCCCCGACCTCTGCCCGACCTCCCACATGACTCAATAAAACCCCGGCCAGTTGGGTCTAGGCCATCCACGATGAGGTATGCAGTTGTGAGCCTAGTGGATGAACTGGTAATGTGTAGTTTGATTGTTAAACCTTTGTTAATAAACCAACTAGTTCTTAATAGCAATGTGTTGCTTTAAATTCTTAAGAAAAGAACCCGTTAAGCAAATATATTACAATAGTAAACAATCAGGAGGAGAGGGATAGACTGCAGGAAGACACAGACAGGCTGGTGAAATGGGCGGACACGTGGCAGATAAAATTTAACGCAGGAAAGTGTGAAGTGAAACATTTTGATAGAAAGAATGAGGAAAAGACATATAAACCAAATGGTACAATCCTAAAGCGGGTGCGTGAACAGAGAGACCTGGGAGTATATGTGCATAAATTGTTGAAGATGGCAGGGCAGGTTGTGAAAGCAGCTAAAAAGGCTTACAGGATCCTGGGCTTCATAAATAGTGATATAAAGTGTGGAAGTTATGATCAACCTGTATAAAACACTAGTTCGGCCCCAACTGGAGAATTGTGTCCAATTCTGGGCAGCACACTTTAGGAAGGATGTGAAGGCCTTAGAGTGGGTGCATAGAAGATTTACGAGAATGGTTCCAGGGATGAGGGACTTCAGTGACGGGGAGAGACTGGAGAAGCTGGGGTTGTTCTCCTTAGAGCAGAGAAGGTCGAGAGGAGATTTGATAGAGGTGTTCAAAATCACGAGGGGTTTGGACAGAGTAGAGAGAGAGAAACTGTTCCCATTGGCAGAAGGGTCGAGCACCAGAGAACACAGATTTCAGATGTATGGCAAAAGAACCAAAGGCAATGTAAGAAAAAACTTTTTAATGTAGCGAGTGGTTGGGATCTGGAATGCACGGCCTGAAAGGGCGGTGGAGGCAGACTGAATCGTAACTTTCAAAAGGGAGTTGAATGAGTGCCTGAAGGAAAAATAATTGCAGGGCTACGGGGAAAGGGCGGGGGAGTGGGACTAGCTGAGAGTCGGCATGGGCTCGATGGGCTGAATGGCCTGCTTCTGTGCTGTAACCATTTTATGATTCTATGATCAAATCAAGCATTTTGCAAAGAGCACAGCTTAGTTGGGTTTGCAGGATATTGATTACAACCTACTATAGGGGGCACTGTTGTCAGCTGCAGCAGTATTGAGCAAAGAATTATTTTACAATGACATCAGACTACCTGAGCACCACAGTGAAGGTTACACAAGGGTACAGATACCAACAGGAAGTCCTAGCAACAAATACTTTGACACTAGTAACTGAAGAAAATTGTGAATGATCCTGAATTGTAATCATATTTGATGTGGATATTTATGTCGGACAAAATCATACAATTTGTTAGCTTGCTGATTCCTGTTACTTAAATTATAATTTTCATTAATTACAATAAAACATCGCACCCATTATTCATGAGGGAAGTAAGTGCATTTTATCTGCATTAAACCATGTCAGCCATTAAGCCAACATCCAATTAAACCCCTAGACCACTTGTGAAAATTGTACGAAATTGCTTTGAAAGTTCCAATTAAAGGAAGGTCCTTCAGTTTGCTGTACAAAGCATTTCACCATTTAATACTTTTTAAAATGCAATTTCCTATAACACTTAGTTCAAATATTGCGAAATATCGAAGTGCTAATTCAGTTTCTTTTTATGCTGCACTAAAATGTTAAATGATTTGTGGTGAATGTGAATCAAATTCAGCACAGAAGTGAGTGAAAGTAAAAACATAAGTACTCGCCAGAAGTTTAAAGTGAGGTGGCCGGGGAATGATGGAGTATTGATACCTGGGAGTCGGTAACAAAGCTGTAATGAAGCTCATCGAGCTCAGGTGATTTTATAAGCTTCAGAGGGGGAATGTTAACCTGACAAACAGGTGGGTTTGGGTTGGGTGGGATGTCAGAATTTGAAAACCCGAACCCAACCCGTCTCGAACCTGCCCACTTCCGGTTTTAATGGGGGCAGGACGAAGGGGTGGGCAACCAACCCACTCCCAGGAGGCGGTCGCTCATTTAAATATGTTAATGAGGCTTCAGGTCTTAGATTTTATGGCCTAGAAATTGGGGGTTCAGCACCGCCTAGTACCGCCGGAATCGGGCAAAAAATGGCGGCTGCTGCTCTTCCGCCAGCTGGCAGCGGTTCCCATGGTGACTGCCATTTTCAGATGGCTGGCAACGCGGAAATCATGGAAATGATGCCGATCGTGATGTCAGTGAGCGGGGGCCCGATCTGCGAGCATGGAATTCACTGCACAACATACTGGCGTGCCCCGAGTGCGAGCACACGTTGCCAAGCAGGAAGGAGGTTCCAGCAGCGTTATTTATCACTTGCACCTGACACGTTTGTTCAATTTGGCTGGTACTGTGCAACTTTCTGCAACTCTCAAAGCTTTACAAACTTCTTTCAAGTTTCTCAGGGAACAGAGTGTGTTGTTGCAAGTGGAGCACGCATTCAATTATTATTTGAAGGCTTCAGCTCGCAACACTTGCTCACGTGGGGCCTCGATTGGCAGTCCCCATCGCGCTCAAGGATCTTTGGCAGAGGGAGCGGAGGCAGCGAGGAAGACGAGCAGATGCATGCTGAGGCAGGAGGAGGAGGGTTCTCAACAAGAGGCCTTACCCACCTACCTACCATACAGAGGAGCCCACAGTAGAACCTGAAGGATCAAATCTTCCTCGCAAACACTGAATAACCATCAACCATTTTAGAACCGGTCATGGTCGATGCTGCCATCTTCTCCATAGGGGAAGATTAAAACCTCCCTATCATGCGACTGTGGAGCTCCTAGTCACACCCTCGAGCACTGCCCTCAGAGGGAATTCACAGGCAGCCTACAAGATACCCACACTGTTACACTGGAAACTTTGGCCTGGATGTCCGACTTGGATATTGATGTTTGATTTGCTTTGCGACTACCGTACGAAAGAAGAAGACCTAGGGCTGGATTTACGGCTCATTTGCGCCACGTTTAGTGCTTCGGTGGGGCGTGAAAATTATTTTCTGGATGTGAAACGTGGCGCACAAGATTTTGCGCCCGGGTGAAATTTCCGCCAATGGTTGTGCAGTGGTGCTAAAACTTAGCGCCCTGCTGCTGGTTTGACCATTTTGATGATGTAAATCACGTGCATTGCTGCGCTAACGCCACGGGCGGAACTTTCGAGCATTTCGCCCGATTTAGCGTCCACCCGAGAACCCGCCCAGAAAATCAGAGCACCAGGCACTAACGGCGCCATCTTGAAAACAGAGAATGTCACAGTTGTGAGTGATTAAAAACATTGGGAGGAGAACGCTGCGAGCACCTTTAGCGAATCCAGAGGCTTTACAAAACCGAAAGGGATTCCACTCCCTGAACGTACAGATCATCTGGGACCATACTCAGCGCATCATGACAGTCAATGGCCAATATCCAGGGAGCATCCATCATGCCTTCACCTTGCGTGAGAGCAGTGTCTCAGGCCTGTTCCAGCATCAAGCCAAGGCCAGAGCTGGATGCTGGGGGACAAAGGTTACGACCTCACCACCTGGATCATGACCCCGCTCCGGAACCCTCAGACAGAAGCTGAGCATCGCGATAATGAGAGCGATGCAGCCACACACAACATCATCGAACAGACAATTGGAGAGCTCAAGCTCAAGCAACGCTTGCGATGCCTGGACCACTCTGGAGGCTGCCTACAATACTCCCCGCAGCAGCTCTCTGAGTTCCCTGTGGTGTGCTGCATGCTACACAACTTAACCATCATGAGGGGACAGGAATTGCCAATGGGGATTGCAGGAGCACCTCAGGAGAAAGGGGGAGGGAGGAGGAGGAGGAAGATGAGGAAGAGGAGCCTGGTGAGGAACCTATGCCACCACCACAACCACAGGGGGGGCACCGTGGAGCTTTCGCTGCTGCAAAAGCCTTACGTTGGCAGCTCATAATTCAACGCTTTGCTTGAAGAGCAAATGGCAAGTTTGACCGTTGCCTGGTCACTCGATCCCACCATGTTGACTATTCCTCCTCTTATTCTGCAAATGAGACACTGCACAGGAATAGTTAATGTGAAGAAAATAATTTATTAAACATTGTAAACTTTGTCAACTTTGTAAACTTAAATTGTGAAACTTTAATAAAATAACATAAATTAGCTGCATCCAGCAATGTGATCGTTCAACAACAACAACAACAACATTATCAACAACACAATCCAGAACATCAGAATGCAACATAAAACAGAGGATGCACTCAGCATCAACAACATAATGCAGCAACCCCCACCCCACTAGATTTTCCCACCAGCTTCCCACCCTTTCCCTTCTCCCCCTCCCTTCCCTGCTGCCCCTAACCCAAGTGGCACCGGGACGTACAGCAAGGCTGCCAGAGTGCTGCTGTGTTGGGGGGTGAGACAATGGAGGCACCACCTGGGGACACACTGGACCAGCTCGTGGCGCGGAAGGTTCAGCTTCTGACTGGCGAGCCTCTTCATCGGCGTCGCCAGTCACAGGTGGTTGGTGTCTGGGTGTGCCAGTGGGGACCACAGAGAGTATGGTGGGAGGGTTTATGGACTGCATCACCTGCCCAAGCTGAAGTGGAGCTTGTGCCTGTGATGCACCATATTCCGCAAAGGTTCGTGCCACACTCTCCGGGACTCCAGCGTCACTGCTGGAGGCCACCAGCCTCGTGTGGGCAATGATGGCCCCGCAGCTCGCACCGACAATCTGTGACCCTACCTCCGTAATGGTCGCAGTGAGAATCTCGCTTCTCGCGGGAATCCTACCCAAGACATCAAGGAGCTGACGGGTGAGCTGGATGCTCTCCCTGGACAGTCCCACCATGTCCAGTTCCACGTCTGCCTCTGTCAGCAGACCGACTTTGTCGACTCACCCTCCAGAGAGATGGCCCGCGGGATTCAACCCCAGAACTGCGATGCTGCACGCCACTGATCCCAGGAGCCTCGGAGTAAAACCCTGAGAAAGTCACGTTGTCGTCCTCAGAGGAGCGGAGTGCCGATGGTAAAAGAGGGGTGGATTGCATCTGCACGGAGTCGGCTGATCGGTAAACTCCTCCTCCGCTTCCTCCTCTTTCTCCAGACGATGGCCTGACGTGGAGGGCTTCCTTGAGGGATGCTGCGCCTGTGGCTGGTCATCTGGAAGTAGGAAGCAACAGACATAGAAACATAGAAACATAGAAAATAGGTGCAGGAGTAGGCCATTCGGCCTTTCGAGCCTACACCACCATTCAATAAGATCATGGCTGATCATTCCCTCAGTACCCCTTTCCTGCTTTCTCTCCATACCCCTTGATCCCTTTAGCCACAAGGGCCACATCTAACTCCGTCTTGAATATATCCAATGAACTGGCATCAACAACTCTCTGCAGCAGGGAATTCCACAGGTTAACAACTCTCTGAGTGAAGAAATTTCTCCTCATTTCAGTCCTAAATGGCCTGCCCCTTATCCTAAGACTGTGTCCCCTGGTTCTGGACTTCCCCAACATCGGGAACAATCTACCCGCATCTAACCTGTCCAGTCCCGTCAGAATCTTGTATGTTTCTATGAGATCCCCTCTCATCTTTCTAAACTCCAGTGTATAAAGGCCCAGTTGATCCAGTCTCTCCTCATATGTCAGTCCAGCCATCCCGGGAATCAGTGGTTAGCAGCAGGGGAGGGGGCAGGGTGACATGAGGAAGGTCGCTTCGCACAGGCTCATTTGAAGGATCGCTGCTACTCCTTTATATCTAGTCCAGAGGCACTGCAGGACATTGCCCCAACACAGCCCAGGGAGTGTGCAGGACATTGCCCCAACACAGACCAGGGAGTGTGCAGGACTTACCCTCAGTATCTGAGCGGGGTCAGCGCCCCTAGTGGCAGTTGCCCGACCTGAGATGCCGATGAGGCCAGTCACTTGTTCTTCAATGTCCGTGAGTGGCAGGGTCTGAGGAGGACCGCCACCTGTCCGCACCTGCTCGCGACGGATATGTGACTTCTGGGCCTACAAAGATGAAAATGGGAATGGTTACATCTGTTCTTGTGAGCCACCAAACCACTTATACCATACTGTCTGAATGTAATGCAATCCTCTGTTTAATGACCTTGGAAGTTGCACGTGGTTCATAAGGAGGACATTGAAGTGCGGAGCCAACATATGAGATCTCAGAAATCAATCTTAATAATGCGTAAAGATCATTCATGGCAAATAGGGTGCCACACTAAGCCGACCGATGTGTCAGGCATTTTAGGAGGCAACCCACAGAGTGCTGAGAGGCACCGACAGCATGAGAACAAATAGTGTGTCAGATTTATAATTGAAACAATGAAGGAGTGCATGAATTAAAATTGTACTCACTCTAACGACCCTCGGAAGATCATTGAACTTCTTTTGGCAATGTGTGCTAGTCCTGATCACAGTGTCTGAGGCAGAGATCTCCAAATGTGCTTGAAAATGGGTGACAGTGGTCGAGAACCACCCCTACGATGTAACTCCTGTTATCTTCTCTCCACAGCCCCCACTAGAGCTTCATTAGCCTCGTGGCTGAATCGCCCGGCACGCTGTCTTGATTCGTCATCCACCATCATGAAAATTCAGCCCTCGGTGTACTGCGCATGCGCGCGGCCGCGCCCTGCATTAGCGTTTGCGACCATGTCCGCGCCTGCATTGGCGCTTGTGATCGGACAGCAGACCAGAAGTGCGGGGGGGAAAAATTGCGCATGCGCAGAACGGCCAATTGTTTTAGCACCGGAACTTTCGGCTCCGGTGCACAAAGTGTGGAGTGCAACGCTAGAATTAGCGCTAACGCCCCTCATGAACTTTCATTTGGTGAAGGTTCCTCACTCTGGCGCTAACGTTAACCCGGCGCTAAATGTTTTGAATCCGCCGCGAATTGTGCCCAGGAACTGCCGGAAACTCAAAAAGCCAAAAATCCAGCCCCTCGGGTCTTCTGAGGACACTTCTCTTATATCCACCTAAGCCAGGAGCAGTGTATTAGGAGGCTCCGCTTCACCAAGGAGGTGGTCACAAAACTTTGCCATCTCCTGCAACCAGACCTGCAGCCTGAGATCAGGGTGAACACGGCTCTCCCAGTGGCAGTCAAGGTCACCGTGAACCTCAATTTCTTTATCAGCGGATCCTTCCCGTCTGCAGCAGGAGACATCTGACACAGTTTTCCGTCCATCGCTGGATGCGATCACCGAGGCTCTACACTAGGAGAAGGGACTATGTTGTCTTCTCTCTGAGCATAGCGAAGCAGGACAAGTGCACGCATGTGGCTTTGCCAGGATAGCGGGCTTCCTCATGGTGCAGTGTGCCATCTTCTGCACCCACGTGGCTTTGCGGGCGCCAGATAACAATCCTTCTATAACTGCAAAGGCTACCACTTTCGTAATGTGCATTGATGTGTGACTACGCCTGGTGCTTCCTGATGGTCACTGTCCGCTATCCTGGCAGCCGGCATAATGCCTTCACCATCTGCCATTCCGGTGTGCCAGCAATCTTCCAGCTACCAGAGCAAACTGGAGGATGGCTGCTTGGAGGCAAGAGCTATCAGCTCTGCACCACAGCTCTCCGCCACACCAACACTCATGCCCAGCACTCATATAATCAGAGCCACGCTAAAGCCGCACTGAAGCAATAGTTCCGATGCCTTGACCACTCGGGAGGAGCCCTCCGGTACAAGCTGGAGCAAGCGTCCCATGTTGTGGTGGTCGGCTGCAAGCTTCACAACTTGGCCATCATGAGGGTGCAAGCCTTGCCCGCAGGAATTGCGGGACTATCTCAGAGGAAGACGAGAGAGAGGAGGAAGAATAAAAGAATGAGGAGAGAAGGAGTATACAGGCAGCCAATCCCCCTTCTAGATGGTCTGTCCGTGAATGCCTCATCAGAATTTGATTCCAATGAATTAAACCCCAGATCCCTGTTGCTCACCACATACCCACACATCCCCAAGCATCCCGCGTCAACAGCTTGAAAGTAAGAACAGATTGTGTGTTGAGTGGGAAATGTGATGTGAGAAGAAGGATTAGGAATAACCATACAGGTAAGGTCCCCAAGGGGCCCAACCTCACCAGGGGCCATGGCCTCTCCAATCTGCTGCCCACTTATGTCCAGCCCTCTCCCCTCCAGCTGGCTGAGGTCATAGATGTCAGCCTGCCCTCTGCCTGTCTGTTGCTGCTGGTTTTGTGCAACCTTGCCTGCAAGAGAAAGAGAAATGTGTGAGTGCGTGTGGTGCAATGTCTTTGGGTGATGTGCCCGCCATACTTGAATAGCTGTCAGTGTGTGCAAGGTGTGAGATGTGGGTGTGAGTGTTAAAAATATAGAAACATAGAAATTTACAGCGCAGAAGGAGGCCATTTCAGCCCATCGTGTCCACGCCGGCCGACAAAAAGCCGCACGGCCCTCGGTCAACAGCCCTAAAGGTTACATATAAACCTATGAACAATGACGGAAATGAACAAAGAGCACCCAGCCCAACCAGCCCGCCTCACACAACTGCGGCACCCCTTATACTGAAACGTTCTACACTCCACCCCAACCGGAGCCATGTGATCTCCTGGGAGAGACAAAAATCAGATAAAAACCCAGGCCAATTTAGGGAGAACAAATCTGGGAAAATTCCTCTCCAACCCATCCAGGCGATCAAAATTAGTCCAGGAGATCACCCTGGCCGTATTCTATTCCCTGCAGTACTTACCATTGTATCTGCGCCAGCCAACAAGAGGTTATCCAGTCTAATACCACTTACCAGCTCTAGGTCCATAACCCTACAGGTTACGGCACTTCAAGTGCCCATCCAAACACCTTTTAAATGTGGTGAGGGTTTCTGCATCAACCACCCATCCAGGCAATGAGTTCCAGATCCCCACAACCCTCTGCGTGAAAATGCTTCCCCTCAATTCCCCTCTGAAACTTCCACCGACCACCTTAAAACTATGCCCCTCGTAATAGACCCCTCCACCAAGGGAAAAAGGCAATTGCTATCCACTATATCCAGGCCTCTCAAAATTTCATACACCTCAATGAGGTCTCCTCTCAGCCTCCTCTGTTCCAATGAGAACAAACCCAGCCTATCCAATCTCTCCTCATAATTAAGATTCTCCATTCCAGGCAGCATCCTAGTAAATCTCCTTTGCACCCTCTCTAGTGCAATCATGTCCTTCGAATAATACGGTGGCCAGAACTGCACGCAGTACTCCAGCTGTGGCCTAACCAAAGTATTATACAATTTAAGCATAACCTCCCTGTTCTTATATTCTATGCCTCGGCCAATAAAGGCAAGCATTCCATATGCCTTCTTAACCACCTTATCCACCTGGCCTGCTACTTTCAGGGATCTGTGGACAAGCACTCCAAGATCCCTTTGTTCATGTACACTTTTAAGTGACCTAGCGCTTAATGTGTATACTCTTTCCTTATTGACCCTCACAAAGTGCATCACCTCACACTTCTCTGAATTAAATTCCATTTGCCACTGCTCTGCCCACCTGACCAGTAGATTGATATCCTCCTGCAGCCCATGACATTCCTCTTCATTATCAACCACACAGCCAATTTTTGTGTCGTCTGCAAACTTCTTAATCATACTCCTTATATTCAAATCTAGATCATTGATATATACCACAAAAAGCAAGGGACCCAATACTGAGCCCTGCAGAACCTCACTGGAAACATCCTTCCAGTCACAAAAACATCCATCAATCATTACCCATTGCTTCCGACCTCGAAGCCAATTTTGGATCCAACTTACCACTTTACCCTGTATCCCATGGGCTTTAACCTTCATGACTAGTCTACCATGTGGGACCTTATCAAAAGCTTTGCTAAAATCCATAAACACTACCCTCATTGAATTTTTTGAGGAGGTAACCAGGAGGGTCAATCAGGTTAGTCAAACACGATCGGGATAAATGGGTCCTTTTATGAATGAGGGGGTTGACTTATGAGGAAAGGTTGAGTAGGTTGGGCCTCTACTCATTGGAATTCAGAAGAATGAGAGGTGATCTTATCGAAACGTATAAGATTATGAGGGGGCTTGACAAGGTGGATGCAGAGAGGATGTTTCCACTGATAGGGGAGACTAGAACTCGGGGGGCATAATCTTAGAATAAGGGGACTCCCATTTAAAACTGAGATGAGGAGGAATTTCTTCTCTCAGAGGGTTGTAAATCTGTGGAGTTCGCTGCCTCAGAGAGCTGTGGAAGCTGGGTCATTGAATAAACTTAAGACAGAGATAGACAGTTTCTTAACCGATAAGGGAATAAGGGGTTATGGGGGGTGGTCAGGGAAATGGACCCGAGCCCATGATCGGATCAGCCATGATCATATTAAATGGCGGAACAGGCTCGAGGGGCCATATGGCCTACTCCTGCTTCTATTTCTTCTGTTCTTATGTGGAACATCTTTGGGTTTTCCTTAATTTTACTAGCCAAGTGTTTTTCATGCTCTCAGCATTCCTAATATCCTTTTTAATTTTACCTCTTAACTTTCTATATTCCTCCAAAGATTCTACAGTATTTAGCCGTTGGTATATGACATAAGCTTCCCTTTTTTTTATCCTCCCCTGTAAGTCCCTAGACATCCAGGGGGTTCTAAAATTGTTATTCCCACCCTTTTTATTTAAGGGCTTAGCCCTCCAGATCTCCTCCTTGAATGCCTCCCACTGTTCCGACACTGTTTTACCTACAAGTAGCTGTTTCCAGCCCACTGTGGCCAAATCACTTCTCAACTTAGCAACGTTAGCTTTTCCTCAATTTGGGACTTTTATTCCAGGCCTATGCTTGCCGTTATCCATAACTACCTTGAATCTGACTGAATTATGGTTACTGGCACCCAAGTGCTCTCCCACTAATACCCCTTCCACCTGCCCAGTCATTGAACACCAGTCATTGAAAGCAAACAGGCAGGTGCAGCAAGCAGTTAGGAAAGCTAATGGTATGTTGGCCTTCATTGCGAGAGGATTTGAGTACAGGAGCAAGGATGTCTTACTACAGTTATACAGGGCCTTGGTGAGACCTCACCTGGAGTATTGTGTGCAGTTTTGGTCTCCTTACCTAAGGAAGGATATACTTGCCATAGAGGGAGTGCAGCGAAGGTTCACCAGACTGATTCCTGGGATGGCAGGACTGTCATATGAGGAGAGATTGGGTCGACTGGGCCTGTATTCACTGGAGTTTAGAAGAATGAGAGGGGATCTCATTGAGACGTATAAAATTCTGATAGGGTTGGACAGACTGGATACAGGGAGGATGTTTCCCCGGGGCTGGGAAGTCTAGAACAAGGGGTCACAGTCTCAGGATACGGGGTAGCAAATTTAGGACCGAGATGAGGAGAAATTTTTTCACTCAGAGGGTGGTGAACCTGTGGAATTCTCTACCACAGAAGGCTGTGGAGGCCAAGTCACTGAATATATTTAAGAGGGAGATAGATAGATTTCGAGAAACAAAAGGCATCAAGGGGTATGGGACAAAAGCGGGAATATGGTGTTGAGATAGAGGATCAGCCATGATCATATTGAATGGCGGTGCAGACTCGACGGGCCGAATGGCCTACTACTGCTCCTATTTTCTATGTTTCTATGTTTGTATTCCCCAAAACTAAATCCAAAACCATCCCCTCTCGTGTTGGGCTTGCTACTTACGATAAAAAAGTTCTCGTGAATGCATTTTAAGAATTCCGCACCCTCTATACTCTTCACACTATATTTGTCCCAATCAATATTAGGATTGTTGAAATCCCCTACTATTACTGCCCAATGGTTTTTGGACTTCACAACAATTTGCCGACATATTTGCTCCACTATCTCCCTCCCACTGTTTGGGGGTCTATAATACACGCCCAGCAGTGTGGTCGCCCTTTTTTTATTTTTCAATTCGACCCATATGGCCTCATTTGATGATCCCTCGAACATATCATCCCTCCTCACCGCTGTAATAGTTTCTTTAATCAGTACCGCAACCCCCCCATTTTTACCCCCCTCTCTATCTTGCCTAACAATCCTGTAACCAGGAATATTGATCTGCCAAACCTGCCCCTCTTTCAGCCATGTCTTGTAATGGCTATAATGTCATACTCCCAAGTGTCTACCTGTGCTCTTAGCTCATCCGCCTTATTTGCTGTACTCCTTGCATTAAAGTATGTGCCATTCAGTACAGGAAGACCTCCTTGCTTACTACTTACTAAACCTTGTTTCCTCTGTCTTACAGATTCACTTTCTAAATTCTTGCTATCCAATTTCTGCTTTACTTCCTTCCCTATTGAATTTGTTCTCAGGTTCCCATCCCCTTGCCAAGCTAGTTTAAACTCTCCCCAACAGCACTTGCAAAACTCCCCGCGAGGATATTGGTCCCGGCGCTGTTGAGGTGCAACCCGTCCGGTTTGTCCAGGTCCCATCTCCCCAGAAGCAATCCCAATGCCTCAGGAATTTAAAGCCCTCCCTCCTACACCAACTCTCCAGCCACACGTTCATCCTCTCTATCCTTCTATTCTTGTACCCATTAGCACATGGCACCGGTAGTAACCCGGAGATTACTACCTTTGAGGTCCTGCCCTTTCAGTTTCTTCCTAACTCTCTAAATTCTGCCTGCAGGACCTCATCCAAGGCCAAGGTTAGTGGGAAACTAGAAGATTGGGAAAATTTTAAACGACAGCAAAGAATGACTAAGAAAGCAATAAAAAAAGGAAAGATAGATTACGAAAGTAAACTTGCGCAAAACATAAAAACAGATAGTAAAAGCTTTTACAGATATATAAAACGGAAAAGAGTGACTAAAGTAAATGTTGGTCCCTTAGAAGATGAGAAGGGGGATTTAGTAATGGGAAATGTGGAAATGGCTGAGACCTTAAACAATTATTTTGTTTCGGTCTTCACAGTGGAAGACACAAAAAACATGCCAAAAATTGCTGGTCATGGGAATGTGGGAAGGGAGGACCTTGAGACAATCACTATCACTAGGGGGGTAGTGCTGGACAGGCTAATGGGACTCAAGGTAGACAAGTCCTCTGGTCCTGATGAAATGCATCCCAGGGTATTAAAAGATATGGCGGAAGTTATAGCAGATGCATTCGTTATAATCTACCAAAATTCTCTGGACTCTGGGGAGGTACCAGTGGATTGGAAAGCAGCTAATGTAACGCCTCTGTTTAAAAAAGAGGGCAGACAAAAGGCAGGTAACTATAGGCTGGTTAGTTTAACATCTGTAGTAGGGATAATGCTTGAAGCTATCATTAAGGAAGAAATAGCGAGACATCTAGATAGGAATAGTGCAATCAAGCAGAAGCATCATGGATTCATGAAGGGGAAATCATGTTTAACTAATTTACTGGAATTCTTTGAGGATATAATGAGCATGGTGGATAGAGGTGTACCGATGGATGTGGTGTATTTAAATTTCCAAAAGGCATTCGATAAGGTGCCACACAAAAGGTTACTGCAGAAGATAAAGGTACGCGGAGTCAGAGGAAATGTATTAGCATGGATAGAGAATTGGCTGGCTAACAGAAAGTAGAGTGTCGGGATAAATGGGTCCTTTTCGGGTTGGCAATCGGTGGTTAGTGGTGTGCCACAGGGATCGGTGCTGGGACCACAACTGTTTATGATATACATAGATGACCTGGAAGAGGGGACAGAGTGTAGTGTAACAAAATTTGCAGATGACACAAAGATTAGTGGGAAAGCGGGTTGTGTAGAGGACACAGAGAGGCTGCAAAGAGATTTAGATAGGTTAAGCGAATGGGCTAAGGTTTGGCAGATGGAATACAATGTCAGCAAATGTGAGGTCATCCACCTTGGAAAAAAAAACAGTGAAAGGGAATATTATTTGAATGGGAAGAAATTACAACATGCTGCGGTGCAGAGGGTCCTGGGGGTCCTTGTGCATGAATCCCAAAAAGTTAGTTTGCAGATGCAGCAGGTAATCAGGAAGGCGAATGGAATGTTGGCCTTCATTGCGAGAGGGATGGAGTACAAAAGCAGGAAGGTCCTGCTGCAACTGTACAGGGTATTGGTGAGGCACACCTGGAGTACTGCGTGCAGTTTTGGTCACCTTACTTAAGAAGGATATACTAGCCTTGGAGGGGGTACAGAGACGATTCACTAGGTTGATTCCGGAGATGAGGGGGTTACCTTATGATGATAGATTGAGTAGACTGGGTCTTTACTCGTTGGAGTTCAGAAGGATGAGGGGTGATCTTATAGAAACATTTAAAATAATGAAAGGGATAGACAAGATAGAGGCAGAGAGGTTGTTTCCACTGGTCGGGGAGACTAGAACTAGGGGGCACAGCCTCAAAATACGGGGGAGCCAATTTAAAACCGATTTGAGAAGGAATTTCTTCTCCCAGAGGGTTGTGAATCTGTGGAATTCTCTGCCCAAGGAAGCAGTTGAGGCTAGCTCATTGAATGTTTTCAAGTCAGAGATAGATAGATTTTTAACCAATAAGGGAATTAAGGGTTACGGGGAGCGGGCGGGTAAGTGGAGCTGAGTCCACGGCCAGATCAGCCATGATCTTGTTGAATGGTGGAGCAGGCTCGAGGGGCTAGATGGCCTACTCCTGTTCCTAATTCTTATGTTCTTATGTATCCCTCTTTCTACCTATTTCTTTGGTCCCAATATGGACCATGACCTCTAGCTGTTTACCCTCTCCCCCCAAAATGTCCTGCGTCCGCTCTATGACATCCTTGACCCTGGCACCAGGAAGGAACCATACCATTCTGGAGTCACGTCTACAGCCGCAGAAACATGGCTCTGTTCCCCTAATTATAAAATCCTCTCCCACTACAGCTCTTTTATTCTTTGTCCCTCCGCCCTGTGCAGCTGAGCCACCCGTGGTGCCTTGAAATTGGCTCTGGCTACATTCTCCAGAGGCAGCATCGCCCCCACCGGTGCTCAGAGGTGAATATTGGTTGGAAAGCGAGATGGACTCACGGGGGGACTCCTGCACTACCTGCCTAGCGTTCTTCCTCCGTCTGGTGGTCACCCACTTCCCCTCTGCATGCACACCTTTAAGCTGCTGGGTGACCACCTCCTGAAACGTGCTAGCCACGTAGCTCTCAGCCTCGCAGATGCACCATAGTGACTCCAGCCGCAGCTCAAGCTCTGAAACACGGAGCTCGAGTAGTTGAAGCTGGAGACACCTCCTGCACACATAGTTGTCTAGGCCAGGCGAAGCACCCGGGACTTCCCATATGCCACAGGACGTGCAGTCCACAGGACTGAGCTGCCCTGCCATCCCTCTAATTAAACTTATCTCATTTAAAATCTAATTAACAGAAAAGGAAAAAAAAGATACTTACCAATCAAACACTTACCTGCCCGGACGAGGGCTGTGAGATCCTCGTCAGAAGTGAACTCCTCACCGACGTCTGGGTGTCCTGCTCCTCGGACTCCTGACCTCCTGAACTCCCAAACTCTCTGACTCTCCCGGACCTCTCTGGCCTCGCGAACTCACAAACTTTCAGACCTCCCGAACGTCCCGAACTCACGGACCTCCCAGTTGCAGCAGTGGTAAGGTTGTGAGCGTGAAATAAAGCTCTGATTGTGAGGAATGAGTGGCGATAAGTAGAGATTGTTGGCGGGTGAGTGCTGGGCGTTTGGTGCAGTGAGTAGTATGTGAGGCTTACGATGGAGATGGTGGGGTAATGGCATTTGCTGAAGCCTCCACTCACCTTGACCAACTGTGTGAGATCATTAAACTTCTTTTGGCACTGGATGGTCTGAGCTTGGCACCACAGTCCTAGCCATCACATGGGTGATGATCTGTTGCCACAGCCTTCGGGAGTTATGTGGTGATTGCTGGGAAGAAAACAGCCAACCTCTGCTCCATGGCCTCCAGAACCACATTGGAAAATCTCCGGGCTCTCTCCCTCTGAGGATCTCTGCCATGGCTTTGCAGTTGTTTTTTCTTTTTCTTCTTCTTTCTACAGTTCTGAGTAGCTTTGTCAATGAAGTGCTGTAGCATCAATGCACCTCCCCTTTAAGTGCTGAATAAAGCTTGTGCCACACATTAGACTGACTGGATATTGGTCCACCCGTTGAGCATTAAGCAGCAGCTTTAGCACTGAAACCAGGACTATAATCATGTTAATGAGGATTGTGCATGCTATCTGTACCATTTTGAAGTGCCACTGCTTAACATCACTGGGCCTTAACATTGCCCGGTTCATAGCCACATCCAATTTCCAGGCCCAAATCTCTTCCAGCAGTGACCCTGGTCGGCTAGTTTTCCCAGGCCTCGGGAAATCCAGCAGCTAAGAGGAGGCGAGGACTGCTGCATTGCTTATCCAGCACTGCTTGTGTGACAGAAGAAGCAGGAATGCTTCCTCCAAGCCCCCCCCCCTCCAAGCTAACCTGCTTCCCTCCCCCTCATGCGATCGAACCCCCTCTTGATCACCAACTCCCCCTGACGATCGAACCCTGATCTCTGCCCCCGATCTGTCTCCGACTCCCCACGATCACACCCAACTCTCCAAACCACCCTCACGATCTCGACCCCAGCAGCAAGATACCGCTCCGCTCCTGGGCGTTCCCTGCCCGACAGGGAGCCAAGTCTGGCAATCAGGCTGGCTTCCGGCTGGGAATATTGCTACAAAAAGAACACGTATGCCGCGCATTTAAACCGCCACAGCCTGACCAAAACTCCTTCCCCTTCCCCCTGCCCCACTCCCCCCCGACCCCCTCCCCCCCGCACCACCACCCCCATCCTCTGCCCAACCCGCTTGGACATCTGTAACTACCATTGTACTTACATTCGCAAGGGTGTGCCCATAAAGCAAGCTTCTCGTGAAACCCAGTTGCATGATGAATGTTCCTTAACTTACATACAAGAGGGTGCAGGAATGGCAATTAAATGTCACTGTTATGCTTTTCACCATTCCAAAGTTTCCACATGTTTCCTCTGGTGCGCTATAAGGGTTAATACAAAAGGAGGCCACAAACCCACAGGAGAGGAGGACCTGGAACAATGCTACCTTTAACTGCAATTTAAGTTGCCACTATCACAGTCCTGGAGATTGAGAATGTCGAGGACACACCTAAACTCAGAACGAGTCCCATTCTTTTCCTGTCATTCACTCTCCCTTGCTCAATCTCTCACTGACATATACCCAATCACAACAATATGACGCACCTTAACAATTTAGGACTATTTCAAGAGATAGTTCACAACTAGCATTGCAACATATGTTTCTAAAGCATCCTCTCGGAATCAGCCAATCTCGATGGCACAGAAGAAAGCAGCGCCCTCATTGTGTCTTTCATTGCACCTGTCTTAAGCACCAGCATAGCTCCATCCACCATGGAGGATATGACAGTCAGTTTGAGGAGAGGAAATTCTAATGCACAAGTTGATAGGTGCGTGCAATGATAGCAATGCTGAACGGAGGGGCAACACATATCCTTCCTCAGCTACAAAGTCCTGAGATTTGGACCGCATGGTGCTTGCATATCAAGAGGTTTGCTATCAGAGCATGAACATTATCTGCAGTGATCAGGTTCTGTCGAAAACACTTTGGAAGGTCTGACGATGTTGGTGCAGGAGCGTGATATCCACATCTGTCATCTCTTGTCCTGCAAACAGCTTCTTGAAACTGCAGTTCACCACGAAGAGTGTGGCAACTAGCTGAGTTTCTAATCCTTTGTTATATTTTTCTTCTAAGCGTAAAACGTTTAGCATTGTGTGTGAGTGGAAGTGCTTGAGACACATCATACATTACAGTCCACAGTGGACTTTTCATTGAATACTGTAGCTTTTCTCACAATAATGGCTCCGTGCTTGCTTTTACAGGCGTAAGGGCTTTGTGTGCATCTTGCTGGGCAACAGTTGGGCAAATAGCCCAAAGCTGCGCCAGCGAAAGTGATTTTTGAGGCGTTCCAGTAGATCTGTCAAGGAGAAGCTTGACAGATCGCAAGTTCCGGGTTTTCGTGCATGCGCAGCACTCGTGGAAATCCAGAACTTGCGGGGACTTTTACAAGGCTTACGGTGGCATATGATGGTGTCATTGGCACCGCAAAATCCGAGCCATCATACAGTAGGTGCAAGAGCCACGGCAAACTGCCCCTCTAGGTGTTGCAAAGTTCCTGCCAGACACGTAAAGAGTTCACTGCAAACTGCTTGTTTATACCAACTAATACGCTTCTAACCAGCAGTAACATTTGTGTGACTCAAGCTTATATAAACAAGCATATTAAGTAAATGGTGCACTGCAGTGAATACATAACTAAATCTACTGGGGTTTCATTAAAACTAAGCAACACAGCTCCATAAATAAACAGCTGAGTAAACGATGCAAGACTAGCTGTTGAATTTGCTTCAAATTATTGGCAACTATGGTGAATACTAAATACAGTGGATTGTAATCTTGTTTTCTATAAGTGTCACTATCGGGAGGCAGCTGATTGAGCGTTACTTCTTTGTGGTTTAATGAACTGAGAAAAGCAGCAGGTTCAAGTCACCTGCAGTAATTAACCAACAGCATGAATTTGCTGCCTTCAATTCAACTCAATTCAATGAGTGCTTTAAAGACACCAGGCTGAAGAAGCATTCTCTACTCTTCAGGTTGAGAACCAGATCTTAATCCCTTTTGCAGAGTGACAAGTTTAGGATCCTGAGAAGCAACAGAAGATGAAATGTAATCCATTCAAGGCTAATTAGCAAGGAGCCCTCATAACCGAATTGGAATGCTAACTATGCTGACACAAGGAAGCTCAAACAGCATAATGTCCACTTCATAGTCCCTCGGAATCGAGGAAGACTTGCTTCCACTCTCAAAATGAGTCCTTAGGTGGCTGAACAGTCCAATACGAGAACCACACTCCCTGTCAAAGGTGGGACAGGTTTGCCACACGCTCCTTCCGCTGCCTGCACTTGGTTTCTGCACGCTCTCGGCGATGAGACTCGAGGTGCTCAGCGCCCTCCCGGATGCACTTCCACCACTTAGGGCGGTCTTTGGCCAGGGACTCCCAGGTGTCGGTGGGGATGTTGCACTTTATCAGGGAGGCTTTGAGGGTGTCCTTGTAACGTTTCCTCTGCCCACCTTTGGCTTGTTTGCCGTGAAGGAGTTCCGAGTAGCGCGCTTGCTTTGGGAGTCTTGTGTCTGGCATGCGGACAATGTGGCCTGCCCAGCGGAGCTGATCAAGTGTGGTCAGTGCTTCGATGCTGGGGATGTTAGCCTGGATGAGGACGCTGATGTTGGTGCGTCTGTCCTCCCAGGGGATTAGCAGGATCTTGCGGAGGCATCGTTGGTGATATTTCTCCAGCAACTTGAGGTGTCTGCTTTTATGTATGTATGTTAATGTATGTACTGTAACACTAGACCACTGAATGTACCTTCACCCTGTATACACCATACCTGTACCACCAGAGGGTGCTGCTGCTGGAGACCCAGTATAAAAGGGAGCTCACCTCTTGGTGTCCTCACTCTGGGAGCAGCAATAAATGGACTAAGGTCACTACAGTTCAAGTACTATACCCTTATTTCATGGAGTCGTTATTAGAGTGCTTGCATATACTACAACTGGCGACGAGGTTATGATTTTCCACGCACATCATGTCTAACCTAAGCAACTTCCAACAATTCACTGATGGGAAAGATTGGGATGCCTTTGTGGAAAGGCTCGAACACTTTTTCATCGAGAACGACCTGCTAGCCCCAGCGAAGACGACAACCAAGACTTATGCGGAGCTCGTAACCATAATACAAGAGCCGAACGAGAGCATCCTCACAGCCAGACACCGGTTCTACACCCACCGGCGGCCCGAACGGCAAGAAATTGCTAAATATGCTGCAGATTTGAGAAGATTGGTTAAACCGTGTGATTTTGGTGACCACGTCACCGAAGCACTGAGGGACATCTTCGTTATTGGAATCGGCCACGAGGGCCTCCTCCATAAACTGCTCTCTGCGGACACTACGGTCACCCTGCAGAAGGCAGTCGAAGTGAACCAGGCATTCATGATTTTGGTCTGCGACTCCAAGAGGATGATGACTCACCCCCAGGACTCTAACCCGACGAGTACAGTGAACCGAATGGTGCCTTTCAGAGGCAAGATTGCTGCCCCGAGTCCCGCAACCCTGAGTCAGCCACATGGGGCCAACCGGCTAGCCCCGTGCTGGCGCTGTGGAGGAAACCACAGGGCCCACCAGTGCCGATACAAAGACTACACCTGCAAAGGCTGTAACACTAAAGGTCACCTTCAGTGAATATGCAGAAGTTGTTTTACTCACCGAGTTGCTGAAGAGTTGGCTGATCACCCGGGCTCCAGCGCTGATGAAAGTGAAGCGACTCTGCCCCTGGAAGAGGTGTACTGAGTGTATACCTGCTCCACCGAGAGTTCCCCACGGAAAATGGAAGTAGAAATCAACGGTGTTCCAGTCTTGATAGAGAGCGACACAGGGGCGAGCCAATCGCTGATGAATCAGATGGCCTTCGAGAAACTCTGGGACAATCCCGCCAAACGACCCAATCCAGGTGAAGCTGCTCACCTATATGAAAGTCACCATCCCAGTCGATGGCAGCTGGAGGTCCAGGTGTCCCATGGCGGCACGATGCACAAGCTTCCTTTGTGGATCGTTGCCGGTGATGGTCCAATGACTTGCTGGGAAGATGGATGGAACAAATCCAAATCTCTTGGAGCGGGGAAAGCCTCCAGGCCCCGGCGATCGACATCCTACGAGGCCCCAAACCTGGATCCACCGCAGCACCTGAAAATCCTACCGTCCGACTCGACTGCGTGGTGACGACACAGACCACACAACTCAACGGCGAGATGATCCAACCTGAACGACCAGACCTCACCTTCCGGGCTCCACTGGCAGGACTCCGAGGGAAGAAGATCGGTGCAGAAGGTAGATTCCCGACTTCCGTGGCAGAACCTGGGGAGAAAAGGATCACCGCAGCCTAGCTCGTGGAGAGAAAGAAGATGGCACCCACACCACGAGGTGAAGCACCTGAAATCAAGATGGCCGCGACCAGACCATGAGGGAGCAACATGTGTTGCCGAGCGGCAAACCGGATTGGGGTAAAGATTGCAGGGCCCTCTTAAAGGGGACCGGCAACCCAAAACAATTAAAGGGACAGTTCCACTCTTGGCATGGCGATGCTGGTGATACTAATGATAAAAGTGTAATTAATGAATGCAGGTATATTAATGTACTGTTGAACAGTGATGCCAGTAATGCTAATGAGACAAATGTAACCAACAAAGGCAGGAATCCAAATGTAACCTTGCACAGAGATACTGATAGTACACAGGAAAGTGTTGTAATTGACAAATGTGAAAGTGTAAAGAGAAATAACTAGCGTCGGCTAGTTGCTGTCGGAGCCAATGTATCATGAATGCTAATGATAAAGTGAGAAATTATGCCGGGTTCTATATGTATACCGACAATGCCAAAGGAAACCCCCCGTAGGAAACACCCAGGTCCAGCGAGCTACCTGATCATGTAGCCTGCGCTTCTGGGACCAATGTGATGCCCCAGGGAGGGTTCACACACACACAGTGGGAGCATACCCACTGCAGGGACAGCGATCAATGGACAGCACAGCCACCACCACTGGCAAACTGCCCCAGATCGGCCCTACCAGGGCCAGCACCGGGAGCAAGAGGCCAGTACCCTCCAGCCTTCCCAGCGGGACCTGGGATGACCAGACTTCCACCACCGTGAAGGGAAACGGGGCGACCCTACAGCCCTCTGTGGAGGACAGGGAGGTCACACCACCCTGTGGCTCTGCCCAGCACTAAACGTCCTCACCCACCCAATCAATAATGTATGTAACTTACCGATAACATGTACTTGCTCCACCACTGCTGAATCCTCAAACAGTGACATATCCACATGGTCGATGTATGGGGGGGGGAATGGATGAACACATGGATCACACCCGGAACCCACACAACCCTCACCGCAACCTTCAACCGTCCACTACTGACCACTTCCCCATGTCATGGCAATAAGGACTTGGGGAAGACTTGGGGGGAGTGTTGTTATGTATGTATGTTATTGTATGTACTGTAACACTAGACCACTGAATGTACCTTCACACTGTATACACCATACCTGTACCACCAGAGAGTGCTACTGCTGGAGACCTAAGGATTTACCTGCACACTGCAGGTAACCAAGTATAAAAGGGAGCTCACCTCTTGGTGTCCTCACTCTTGGAGCTGCAATAAACGGACTAAGATCACTACAGTTCAAGTACTATACCCTTACCTCGTGGAGTCGTTATTAGAGTGCTTGCATATACTACATCTACTGTACATGGTCCATGTCTCTGAGCCATACAGCAGCATAATGCATTGTTTAGCTAACAAGCAGTGACTGACGAAAGGTGAAAGATATAGAGATGGGAGGGAAAGATACAAGACAGTGAGACAACATGTTGAAATTCAGAAATCAAGATAAAAATAGCTTCTATCGATTCATGTTGCCAACAGTAATACTACCCAACAGAAGCAAATAGACACCAGCGATAGCCACTGCAATGTTTGCTGCGGATGCCTATTTGCTTGTTGCTCAGCACTTCAAGGCAGACTGTGCAGTAGGGTACTTGAGCCCAGGAATCTGAGGGCAGAAGAAGATTAAAGCCAGAAATCTAGCATTTTCACAGTCCAGGGCAAGGTCATGATATTTCACTGAACGGGGCCAGATATGTAATAGAATCACAAATTTATAGCGATGGCTTCACTACAGTATTGAAGAAATTGGAGATGGTAAAAAAAAATTCTTGCTATCAGGCATTTTCTAAATTAATCAATTTACATTCATAATGTAACTGAACAAATCAGTCACAAAATGATCAGCAAGCTAATTTGTTTCTAAGACTATTTTGTTAAAAGAAATCAGACCCCATTACAAACCAGGGGCATAACATAATATTTTGGATATAATATAAAAAAAGTGTTCCCCCCAAAACTGTCCTAAGCGGAGTTGTGTGCGAGATGTGAATGCTGCCACGTGAACTATATGCAAGGGATTCACCATCCTTTACTAAATTGCTCAAAGTTGAATGTATGAATTAAGTAGATACAACAATGGCTTGAAATACAAAAATAAATGGTACCAATTCAACAAAAATTAGCAGCACCTTTCGAACCCCTCAAGTACAGAATCAGCATCAGATTGGCTGAACAGAACTCGTGTCTCAACATCGTCTGAAGGCACTGTAGCCATGACCAGTCGCTGAAGTTCAATTTCCAACCAGCCAGAAAGAATCCTGTTAATAGTGCTTGGCTCCTGCCTGCCTCAAAGTTAACAGTTCTATTCACTGGACACATGAATGGCCACATATTTAAATTTTTAAAGAGAAGGGAGAGTAGAATTCTGCAAACGCTTAAATTAAATTGAGGCAGGTTTATAAAGCATCCAGGAAGGCTCCTGCTGCACCAATGGGTAACTGGTACGAATGCAATTGTGGCCTCGGTTTACATACAGTTGTCAGTGTCATCGCCTACCTGGTCAAGTTAAGACTCATCGTCTTCCCACAAGTGGTGGGCATAGTCCATCTTTGGTGAAGCCCGCCCTGCTTTGCATCCCTCCATTGCTCTTACTCTTCTTCCTCCAAAAGACCTAACTAAAGTGTGATTCCCGCCGGGAATTCATTGTTCCAATATTGTGGTTGGTTCAATCAAAATGGCAGTGCAAGTTCATTTGGTGCAAAACTTACTGATCAAGTGAGTGGAAACAGCCTCCACAGCCTTCTGTGGTAGAGAATTCCACAGGTTCACCACCCTCTGAGTGAAAACACTTCTCCTCATCTCGGTCCTAAATTTCCTACCCCGTATCCTGAGACTGTGACCCCTTGTTCTAGACTTCCCAGCCAGGGGAAACATCCTCCCCGCATCCAGTCTATCCAACCCAGTCAGAATTTTATACATTTCAATGAGATCCCCTCTCATTCTTCTAAACTCTAGTGAATACAGGCTTAGTCGACCCAATCTCTCCTCATATGACAGTCCTGCCATCCCAGGACTGGTTTGATGGAGAACAACCAGGAGATCCAGGAGCTAATAAACCGCAAGCGCATGGCATTTGTGAACTTAAAGCAGCAACGCAACTCGGGAGCAGCAAAGCAGCTCTACAGGCAACTGAAGGCCGAGGTCTAACAAAAAGGACCGAAAGAATAGATGGTGGGTGGAGAAAGCACAGGAGATACAGCAGCTGGCCGACAACTATGATGTGCGAGGATTCTTCACCGCAGTTAAGTCCACCTACGGCCCAAGTACCAAGGCCCATACCCCACTACTGGCCAAGAACGGGGAGACACACATTAAGGACACTGAGGCAGTCAGGACCTGCTAGAAGAAGCACTTTGAAGATCTCCTTAACCGAGACTCTGCCTTTGACTGGAGTGTCCTCGACTCCATCCCGCAGCACGCTACCCGCCACCAACTCAGCAAAACCCCAGCCCTGCACCAGGTAGAAAAGGCCATCCATCAGCTCCAGAACAACAAGGCATCGGGAGCAGATGGAATCCCCGCTGGGGCACCAAAGTATGGCAGAGATGCACTATTGGCACGAATGCATGACCTCATCTCTCTTATCTGGAATGAGGAGAGCATGCTGGGATATCTCAGAGATGCCGTAATTGTGACCATCTTCAAAAAAGAACAAGTCCGACTGCGGCAACTACAGGGGAATCTCCCTGCTGTTGGCCACAAAGTCATCGCAAGAATCCTTCTCACCATCTTCTCCCTGTGGCTAAAGAACTCCTCCCAGATTCACAATGCGGATTCCGTCCACTATGGGGTACAACAGACATAGAAACATAGAAAATAGGTGCAGGAGTAGGCCATTCGGCCCTTCGAGCCTGCACCGCCATTCAATGAGTTCATGGCTGAACATGCAACTTCAGTACCCCATTCCTGCTTTCTCGCCATACCCCTTGATCCCCCTAGTAGTAAGGACTATATCTAACTCCTTTTTGAATATATTTAGAGAATTGGCCTCAACAACTTTCTGTGGTAGGTAATTCCACAGGTTCACCACTCTCTGGGTGAAGAAGTTTCTCCTCATCTCGGTCCTAAATGGCTTACCCCTTATCCTTAGACTGTGACCCCTGGTTCTGGACTTCCCCAACATTGGGAACATTCTTCCTGCATCTAACCTGTCCAAACCCGTCAGAATTTTAAACGTTTCTATGAGATCCCCTCTCATTCTTCTGAACTCCAGTGAATACAAGTCCAGTTGATCCAGTCTTTCTTGATATGTCAGTCACACCATTCCGGGAATCCGTCTGGTGAACCTTCGCTGCACTCCCTCAATAGCAAGAATGTCCTTCCTCAAGTTAGGAGACCAAAACTGTACAAAATACTCCAGATGTGGCCTCACAAAGGCCCTGTACAACTGTAGTAACACCTCCCTGCCCCTGTACTCAAATCCCCTCGCTATGAAGGCCAACATGCCATTTGCTTTCTTAACCGCCTGCTGTACCTGCATGCCAACCTTCAATGACTGATGTACCATGACACCCAGGTCTCATTGCACCTCCCCTTTTCCTAATCTGTCACCATTCAGATAATAGTCTGTCTCTCTGTTTTTACCACCCAAGTGGATAACCTCACATTTATCCACATTATACTTCATCTGCCATGCATTTGCCCACTCACCTAACCTATCCAAGTCACTCTGCAGCGTCATAGCATCCTCCTCGCAGCTCACACTGCCACCCAACTTAGTGTCATCCGCAAATTTGGAGATGCTACATTTAATCCCCTCGGTGATCTTCACCGTGCGACAACTACAAGAGAAATGCAGGGAACAGCACCAACCCTTGTATATAGCCTTCTTTGACCTCATAAAGGTCTTTGACACTGTCAACCGTGAGGGACCATGGAGCGTCCTTCTCCATTTCGGCTACCCCAAAAGTTTGTCCCATCCTTCGTCTGCTCCATGATGACATGCAGGCCGTGATGCTGACAAAAGATCCACCACAGACCCAATCCACGTCCGGACCGGGGTCAAGCAGGGCTGTGTCATCACGCCAACCCTCTTCTCGATCTTCCTCGCTGCAATGCTCCATCTCACACTCAACGAGCTCCCCGCTGGAGTGGAATTAAACTATAGAACCAATGGGAACCTCTTCAACCCACGTCACCTCCAGGCTAGATCCAAGGTCGTCCCATCCTCTGTCATCGAACTACAGTATGCGGACGACACTTGCATCTGCGCACATTCAGAGACTGAACTCCAAGCCATCGTCAACACCTTCACCGAGGTGTACGAAAGCATTGGCCTTACACTAAACATCCGTAAGACAAAGATCCTCCACCAACCTGACCCCACCTCAAAGCACTGCCCTCCCCGGTCATCAAAATCCACGGCGCGGCCCTGGACAACCTGGACCATTTTCCATACCTCGGGAGCCTACTATCAGCCAGGGCAGACATGGATGCCAAGGTCCAACACCGCCTCCAGTGCGCCAGCGCAGCCTTCGGCCACCTGAGGAAGAGTGTTCGAGGATCAGGCCCTCAAATCTGGCACCAAGCTTATGGTCTACACGGCAGTAGTGATACCTGCCCCCCCCATATGGTTCAGAGACGGGGACTATATACTGCAGACACCTCAAATCGCTGGAGAAGTACCACCAGCGCTGCCTCCACAAGGTCCTGCAAATCCCCTGGGAGGATCGACGCACCAACGTCAGTGTTCTCGCTCAAGATAACATCCCCAGCATCGAAGCACTGACTTCACTCGACCAGTTCCGTTGGGCGGGCCACATCGTCTGCATGCCCGACACGAGACTCCCAAAGCAAGCGCTCTACTCGGAACTCATACATGGCAAACGTGGGCAGAGGAGCATTTCAAGGACACCCTTGCAAAACTTTACCATCCAAGATGTGCGTGTGTGTGTGTGAGTCGGGAGTGATAATATTATCAACCCAAGGAGTATTAATCAAAAACTTACAGTACACAGATAGTAAAACGATTTAAAAATACTTAAAATGTTTAGCTAACATATTTTGCATCAAGTTTTCAGAACTTGTATCAAATTAACAAAAATATAAATGTGATTTCAATTTTATTAGAACGGGTCAAAACATCTATACTGAACGCAATATTGTAAATATATTGGGCTAGAAATTTGGTAGGTTAGCAGCTTCCGTTAGCGCTGGGGGGGCGCTAAGGGGTTAGCGAGCGGGCATAGCGAACTCAGCGATGCCCGTTAACTTCAGTGCTGGTTTAGTGCTGGTACTAACTCGTAGCAACTGGGCCTCTAGTGCCTCGCCGATCATGACATCATAAAGTGCGCAGCGCCCCCTTATCGCCCCCTGCTGTATCGCCTCGGGCCAACAGCACCAGCAAGAGGAAGTTGTGAATGGGAATGGTTTACAGTTGCACAAACTTTATTTTGTGCACCAGTCTGGTGCCTGTGCAAAGTTTTTCATGTTTCACTAGTGCAAGCTGTCTGAGCCATCCCCTCTGTGACAGTATTTTGGGCTGTAATGGCAGTCGTGCGGGTAACCTTGAAAACCAGAACTGCTGCCAAACGAGCTTGGGCTGCATTATTGGCCCTTCCCTTTGAGCGAGGAAAGAAATCTCTCACACCGTTACCAAAGCGGTTGAAATTGTTTAGCACTCTACTGCTACCGCCCTGTTCTCGGACTTTAGCGCCCTCAGAGAACTGGTTAGTGTTTGCTTTTACACTCCACTTCCCTCTCGGAGCAGCTAAAACTGAGTATCGCTGGAGGAAAATGATTAGTGCCTGGCACTACTTTTTCAACTTTTCAAAATTTAACCAGGGTGCTGCCGTTTTTCTGGCCCTTTATTGTTGTTTGCTGGGCCAAACACAATCTAATTCGGAGCAGAACAGGTTCAGACTCAGACGGATTCTGGAGTGTAATATTATCGGTGTTGGACAAATGAGGTTTAGAATTAATGGTGTACACTTTGCTCATTTTATTTTCAGTGATAGGGAGGTGAGTCATGACATGCAGACATTAATTCTACCTTAGCCCGGCATTCACAATCCATATATCCATTTTGGTAATAGGTCATTTAATGTTATTGCCATGCTAAGAGGTTGGCACAGTGCCACCTGTAAAACAATCAGTAAAATGATTACCCTTTATTGTCTTTCTGAGCAGACCCAGCATTATCCATTCCCTGCAGTTTCTGTGGGAACCAACAGTAATTTTCATTTAAATGCCATTGGAGAAGAGAAAGTTACTTTGACTGGATAGTCAATTCAATCTGGACTTCACCCTCATGCTGAAAGCTTTGAAGATTTACAAATTGGGGCGTCTTGAATTAGAAAGCAAAATAGATACCTAATATTTTATATATTTACAGTTTACTGGCACTATCAATGATTTAACAGCGATGAACTCTTGCGTAACAAAACAATGATCTTATTGAATGGTGGTGCAGGCTCGAAGGGCCGAATGGCCTACTCCTGCACCTATTTTCTATGTAACTCACTTGCAGTCAAATGTAATTTTGTATGTTTTCAAGAAAAATATGGTTTTTCGATTAATCAATTAAAGTGAACTGCTTAAATGCTTAAGACAGTCAAGCACAAGTACAATATGTAACATCCATACATATTTACTGATATTAAGAGTTAAAGCAGTGGTCTTGTTAGAAAATTCACAACAATCCTGCCACCAACAATGTGTACTTAAAAAAGACAATGACTTGTATTTAGAAACATAGAAAATAGGTGCAGGAGTAGGCCATTCGGCCCTTCGAGCCTGTACCACCATTCACTATGATCTTGGCTGATCATGTAACTTCAGTACCCCACCCCTGCCTTCTCTCCATACCCCTTGATCCCTTTCGCCGTAAGGGCCACATCTAACTCCCTTTTGAATATGTCCAACGAACTGGACTCAACAACCTTCTGCGGTAGAGAATTCCACAGGTTCACCACTCTCTGGGTGAAAAAGTTTCTTCTCATCTCGGTCCTAAATGGCTTACCCCTTATCCTTAGACTGTGACTCCTGGTTCTGGACTTCCCCAACATTGGGAACATTCTTCCTGCATCTAACTTGTCCAGTCCCGTCAGAATTTTATAAGTTTCTATGAGATCCCCTCTCATTCTTCTAAATTCCAGTGAATATAAGCCTAGTCGATCCAGGCTTTCTTCATATGTCAGTCCTGCCATCCCGGGAATCAGTCTGGTGAACCTTCGCTGCACTCCCTCAATAGCAAGCACGTCCTTCCTCAGATTAGGAAAACATCCCAAAGTGTTTTGCAGAGGTGTAATGAGGCAAACATGGATGCTGAACTAAGAACGAGATATTAGGAGGTGTGACGAAAAACTTGGTCAAAGAGATGGGTTTTAAGGAGGGTTGCAGGGCTGAAAAAGGTACAGGGATAGGGAGGGGCATGGCCATGAAGGGAGTTAAACACGAGTATGAGAATTTTAATTTTGGGGCCTGATGGAAGTGGGAGCCAATGTAGGTCAGTGAGCACATATGGACAGCAGAGTTTTGGATGAGCTTAAATTGGTGGAGGGTAGCAGATGGGAAGCCGCCCAGCAGGGCATCGGAATCGTCGAGTCTGCAGATGACAAAGGCATGGCTTCGGAGCTCAGCAGCAGATGTCTGTACTGAGGCAGGGCAAAGGCAGGGAATGTTATGGAGCTGGAAATAGGCAGTCTTTGTAATGGAGAGCATATGGGGGTCAGAAAATCTGCTCACGATCAAATACTGAGATTATCAACAATCTGTTTCAACCTAAGCCAGTGGTCGGGGGATGAAATTGGTGGCAAGGGCAGAGTTTGTGGCAGGGGCCAGAAATAATGGGGGGATAAATTGGGTACCACCCAGAAAACGCCCAGCATCCCAATGTATAATTAATCCGTGTCTGTTGATTGTAATGCAGGCAGAACCTGCTCATTTCCATGTTCATTGGCTGCATGGGCCTCATTTCTAAATCTAATATGGCTTGCCCACTTGTTAGTTCTCCCGTGAGTGACTTCACTACTTAAAGCTAGCCTGCACCTCTTAAAGGGAAGATGCACTGTGGCTGGTGGTGGTGCTGAGATCATTCTGAATATTGTGCTGTTGAAGAACCAACAATGGCTGGCCATGGGAGAGAACATGCACCAAGGTTTTTGGACACTACACTGGAGGTCTTGGTGGAAGAGGTGCAAAGAAGCAGAGATGACCTGTATCCTCGGGCGGGGGGAGGGGGAGGTCCTCTAGACGTATGTTCTGAAGGTAGTGGGAAGAGATAGCAATGGAGGTCAATGCCAGAAGTGCAGCCCCAGGGACCTGGATGCAGTGCAGTAAGAAGTTTAATGATCTCTCACGAGTTGTCAAGGTTAGGATTGCATCTTCAAATGCCATATCCGACTGCCTCATCCAATGCTCAATTCACCACACCTCCATTGCCCACTACCAACTGTGATGTATGGAGCACTCAAATCACTGACTTCACACAGTCTGGTGTCGTAGTAATTGCTGTGACCTTGGTCCTTTATTGTGTAACTCCAGAATGCCCCTCAGGTGTGGTGGTCAGCCTTTTCTACTCTGTCTCGCAGGTACTTCCGGGTCTCCCACCACAGTGCCCCTTGTGGCGCACCATTGTAACTATACATTTAATGTACCTGGACATAACGTAACACTAAGTCTCTATCAATCAGGACTTATACCTATGCTTCACCTCACCCTCACACACGTAGCACTGTTGCAAGCCTCCCATCCACATCTCACAGTTCGCACACACTGGCAGCTCGTCACCTATGACAGTCACATCACCCAAACATTTTGCATGGCCCTCAGTGACACACTTCCCTCCTTCTTGCAGGAAAAGGTGGATCACAACAAGAGCCAGCAGGAATTAATAGAAGGGGAGAGGCACGCCTCCATGTTTTAACCCCATGGAGGAGATATTGTGGGAAGGGCTGAGGATCCTGCTCTACCTCCTGCTGCCTCTTCGAGCAGCTTGTCCTGCTCTGTGTTGCCTCTGCACATTCTCCCAGTCATGTTCAATGCCGAGAGGAAGCCCTTCTAGGCCACCCATGTCTGGAAGCAACTGGTTTGTGCACACGGCTTTAAGTCACCAAAAAAGCACTTCCTCACCAGCCAGACCACTCTAGTAGACTATTGAAACTTTAAACAAGTATGAAAATGTATCCAAAACATGTAGTAATAGCCAGAACAAATAATGCAGCAACTAACTTGTGAGTTGTTGATGATCCCTTTAAATAGCGCTGGTGGGGGAGGTCCTTCAAGTCATTTAATGTCATGTTCAGCTGTGCAGGGTTAAGAGAGGGCCTAGGCTGGAGTGCGGAGCTCCAAAATGGCAGTGCTGGTGTCAAATCAGCGTTACATGCTGACTGGCATCATATGCCCGCTCTGCATCATGATATGCCCGCTCTGCACACTGCCAGTGATCACTAATTCCGCACACTAACCCTTTTACGAAGATGGTGCCCACAGGAAGTGTGCGTGCATGAAACAACACTTTGGTAATTTAAAAGGCCTGACAGTCAGCGCTACAGAGCCAGTTTCATTCCCAATGGCTTTGGTCTTCCAACATCGAACTGGAGGAAATTGCAGCTCATCTGGGATTGGACGTCAGACTACAACACAAAGGCAGTGGAGTGGTCATGGTCATGGGAGGTGGTGGAGAGGTAGATTTGGGTATTGTTGGAACTTGACCCGATGTCTTTGGATGCTGTTGCCAGGAGCCACTGGATGTCAATCAGAAAGAAGCATTTTTCTGTATTTATTGAATTATTAGCAAGCTATTTCTTCTGCTATCTGCTAATTAAAAATAAAATTTTCTGCATCATAGGCTTGTTTTAATAAGAACATAAGAAATAGGAACAGGAGTAGGCCATATGGCCCCTCGAGCCTGCTCCGCCATTCAATAAGATCATGGCTATCTGATCATGGACTCAGCTCCACTTCACTGCCCGCTCCCCATAACCCCTTATCATTTAAGAAACTGTCTATTTCTGTCTTAAATTTATTCAATGTCCCAACTTTCACAGCTCTCTGAGGCAGTGAATTCCACAGATTCACAACCCTCTTCTCTCTTCTCCTCATCTCAGTTCTAAATGGGCGGCCCCTTATTCTAAGATTATGTCCCCTAGTTCTAGTCTCCCCCACCAGTGGAAACATCCTCTCTGCATCCACCTTGTCAAGCCCCCTCATAATCTTATACGTTTCGATAAGATCACTTCTCATTCTTCTGAATTCCACTGAGTAGAGGCCCAACCTACTCAACCTTTCCTCATAAGTCAACTCCCTCATCTCGGGAATTAACCCAGTGAACCTTCTCTGAACTGCCTCCAAAGCAAGTATGTCCTTTCGTAAATATGGAAACCAAAACTGCACGCAGTATTCCAGGTGTGGCCTCACCAATACCCTGTCCAGGTGTGGAATACTGAGTGCAATTTGGATAGCTGACACTGTCTTTCAGAGGTTACAGAAGAGTTTTAGTATTTCCATGGGAATGTATCAATACTTTCATGAGGTCCCCACAGCAAAGTTTGAATATTCAACAATAATATACAGTATGGTGTGTGCAAAAAACAAGAGACACTTAAAACATTGTTATTCTGTTTTTAATAAGACCAGCATCCATGTCCTGAAAGATCACAAGGTCATTTACACAACACATATTAGTAGCTGAAACATTCCATGATGATCTTATATAATACAAGAGTGATACACAGGTAGAAAACATGAGTTTGCAAACCTGACATGACTCTTCTTTAAGTGAAAACACATCATTGTATCACCTGAAGGGGTATCTCTGAATGTTTTAATGCTCATATACTATAAAGTACATTAGTCATCAAATGGTATGACTTAAACTGTTTCTAACTAATACAGTGACTGCAAGTACTATATATTCACACAGATTTTTTTGATAACACCACACCACTGCAACGTTAAATAAGTTAACAGCTATTCCTAGGGGATTTTACAATATCTGTGTAAGCATACAAATTACGAAAATTGTTCTGTTAAACTTGATACAAGTTTTCGAATTTTCTTTTGAGAAGACATAAAACGATACAAAGATACTGACTGCGATTGAAGACTATAGCGGTAAACCATTGAGCCAAAGGCTACAGAGTGAGCAAGTGTTTCAATAAAGGACAACAGCTAATAACATCATGCATACTGACAGTAACCTCTGTAACTTGAGGAGCAATAGTTTACATATAGCCTGAAAACTGCAATCGGTATATAGTTTATTGTACCCTTGGGCTCAAGTTTATTTCAAAAGCAAGATACCTGTTCGCATGTTTTGTGCTTCAGGGTGTCAGATGGCAAAATAATTTGTTCTCATGTGTGAAGGCTGTTCCGCCAATCGTGCAGCATTTCAGTCCAAAGGTAGAATAAAATGAAATATACCATACAAATATAAGGCTACAAATCAGAAATTATACTTTGGTTCATCAACGTTTAAAAAAAAAAGCAAGCCAAACTAAAAAGCTACTCCCTTACTACAGAAAATACAGAAGCAACTTTGCATTGGGAGTACTTTTATTGAATCAGATCATCATCAGAACACTGTTTCCTACAAATATTGGCATGGTTAAGGTCTGTCATTTACATATACTAAATGGTTCATTTGCAGTAAATATGGTAATTGCACAAATGAAAGAACAGTTTTAATAATACAATTCATCCTGATAAAAGAAGTTAAGATAGCGTGATGTATAGCCATGTATGAACCAAAGCTTAAAAATGTTTTCACACTTTAAAAAGTTGTGAATTTGCACTCTGCGTGACATGCATTTTAATAAGGCTAATGAAAATATATATAATTCCTTTTGGTTTTTACACACCAAAAGATTTAATTCCATTTTTCCCAACAAACCAATCTACTGCAAAACATGAATTGAAAACATTTGATGCACTTGTATTAAGACGGTTAGTTTTTTGCCATTATAAGTACTGTAAAGTTTTCTGCAACAGATGCAGAAGTAGACAAATACTTCCCAATTCGTTAATATAAATATTATGTCCTTTTTACAAAAATGTTGCAATTTGAAATACGTTTTAAAATAAAACTTTACCAGCACTGCTAAGCAAGAAACAAAAATAAGACTTATTGGATCTATAGTGATAAAAACTTTGACACAAGTACAATAACTTCACAATTGTTCACTAATAAAAAATTGAACTGACAACTCTTCGAAATATACCAATTTTCTGAGGTGGAGACATGTAGTTGATTTAGTTCAATATCACGGAGCTATGTTTTACATATTTTATACACAATATAAAGTCACACATTTAGTTACTTCTTAAAGACACCTAGCCTATGAGTCAACAAAAGTAATGCTTCAAGGTGCTCATCCAGAACCTGTCAGGAACATTGTTTTAAAAACATTGGAGTAGAAATTCCAACGTCCCGGGTCCGTACAAAGTTTCTATGGACCTGGGAAGGCATCGGAAAAGCCGATTTTCAGCACACAATGTGCATGCGCTGAAAACCAGCTTTTCCGATCTGTCAAGCTGGAGCTCGACAGATCGTAGCCAGATCGGGAGCGAGGATGACAGATTGGCAGCGAGGACATTTGTACGGGCAAGATTGCAGGATTTCCGCATATCTTGCCCGGCAAATGTCCTCAAAGATCTTGCGCCTGAAAAAGCTGGCGCATAGCTTACTGTTACAGATGCAAGTGTTTTAAAACACACATAAACAAAGCACATTGTATTGTTAAAAACTCTGCCCACTAAGGTAAGTTTATTTTTAACCCGAATTATAAAACTTAAAAAAAATCAGAAATATATTGTTTTTTCTAAGGCATTTATTAACTAATTTCAATTAATTTTAATTATGTGAGGTCTTTTTTTTATTTTTTATTAGTGTGTGTTTGTTCTTTCCACATTAATAGCACTGAGAACTCATAGTTTTCCGAGTCTCAGTGCTATTAATGGGAACCTGTAACTACCTACCTGATTGGCTGAGCAGTCACACGTGACTGCATCTTCTGCGTCGGGACCCTCTGGGCAGGAGCACGCTTTGCAGTGCGGTAGGAGAAGGCCCCCCCCTTCAGAATCTAGGGTACCTTCTAGACCACCAGGTATTTCGTAAAAAATATCCAGCGAGGAGGCACTTGCCCGCGGGAAGACCCCCAGAGGAATTTCTGCCCCAATGTTGATTTGTTGAGAATTACTTTTCAGCAGTCCCTCCCCAAATTCTAAATGTATTCCTAATTACAAAATGTACATTGTAGTCTTTTGCCTTGATAATAACCAAACCAGATGACTGAATACAATCGATAAATGCGAAACTTTGGGTAAAGAGCATATTTGAAGAAAAATAAGACACGAGAATTTGAACAGTCTTATGCATACCTAATGGTAGCACAGGTTATACTATGATTTATAGTCCTGACAACTCAACTTTGCCATAGCTGCCAGCTGAACAAGTACATGATTACCTTAACGGTACACTTCTATCCCCTGGATGCTATTCATCAACAAATATTCAATTCCAAATCAGATTCTCACTGGAAGTTAACACTTCAAACTGACGTGCTTGCTAGATAGAGCTCTGCGTGTAAATATTTAATTTGTTACTTTCTTCCTGTGGCTACAAATGTTAATTTGTAAAATGCGATTGTAGTATTTTGTGAGTTGTTTTATTAGTTAAAAAACATAGGAATAAAGTTCTTGGTCCCCTCAGCTGCCATAGTCATTGTATTAAGAGGCATCGGTGTGCTAGGCATTGGTCTCCTTAAGTTGATATATCGTTATCAATCACAGTCCTGCAGGTTCTTAACTTCGAAACATGTAGGGTCACACGTCACTTAAACTAACTGTAACTATAGGGAGTCAAATCTGCTTTCGGCAGTAAGGATTTAAATAGTTATAAGTTGTTACAGTGCCAGTAACTGGAATCCATTTCTGTTATGAACCTACAGACACTTACATTTTACATGAGTTTTGCACAATAAACCTTCAGAATGAAAGGTGGACTGCAACAAAATGTCCCATGCATCTTATTCTTTATCAAATATTGTACATCAGGTAAGCATTCCTTATGGCCCATCATCTTTTCTTGTCTTTTTTTAAGTTTGTTGGTAATCTGAGCTAATTTAACAAATATTCAGTTGTATCACAAATTTATTAAGAAAGTGAGGGAAATTTATGGACATGTTACTCATGCTTTAACTGGAGAGGTGGCAATTGAACTTCCATTTTCATCTGCGGCATCTTTCTCTTTATTTCCACTGTACTGTCCAATGAATGAACCATCTTCATTAAACTGCCCTTCTGATCCACCATCTTCATATTCTGCCAAACTGTCATCACTTCCTGTTGGCTTCACTCCTTCATTCAGTGACTGCTGGCTTTCTTTCAAAGGTTTATCTTCATTATCACTGGAAAAGAAATTTGCTGTCAGAAATCAAGTGCATTGGATATTTGTGATGGAGGCCTGTAAAATCTCTCGGGGTGCATTGTTCCTTTGAACTGAATTGCTTAACAATCTTGTCATTAATTCTTTGTTAAACGAGTGTCATGATTCTATAATGCATTAATAGTTTATATAATCATCTTTCATTTCAACAACTCAAATTCTGATCACCTGACAGCATTAGCAATTTTCCCCTCTACCTAAAGCATTTCAAATCTATGATCACAGTATCTTTTTCAAAGGTTAAATGGGCAGTAACGATGTACCTTTCTTTATATTGAGTGGTAAATTTCAGTAGTCATTTTATAATCTTCATTATTGTTAATTTGATCAAATAAATAGTATCAGTTATGGAAAACAATGTCATATCGGTCTTATCATCATCATCATAAGCAGTCCCTCGGAATCGAGGAAGACTTGCTTCCACTCTTAATATGAGTTCTTAGGTGGCTGACAGTCCAATTCGAGAACCACAGTCCCTGTCACAGGTGGGACAGATAGTCGCTGAGGGTAAGGGAAGGTGGGACTGGTTTGCCGCACACTCCTTCCGCTGCATGCGCTTGATTTCTGCATGCTCTCGGTGATGAGACTCGAGGTGCTCAGCGCCCTCCCGGATGCACTTCCTCCACTTAGGGCGGTCTTTGGCCAGGGACTCCCAGGTGTCAGTGGGGATGTTGTACTTTATCAGGGAGGCTTTGAGAGTGTCCTTGTAACGTTTCCGCTGCCCACCTTTGGCTCATTTGCCATGAAGGAGTTCCGAGTAGAGCGCTTGCTTTGGGATTCTTGTGTCTAGCATGTGAACTATGTGGCCTGCCCAGCGGAGCTGATCAAGTGTGGTCAGTGCTTCAATGTTGGGGATGTTGGCCTGGTCGAGGACGCTAATGTTGGTGCGTCTGTCCTCCCAGGGGATTTGTCAGTCTTAATCACATCAAGCTTTGCATATTTTCAGCTTTTGTGCAAGATTTGGTTCCAAATGTTAGAATGTTGCTCATAGCTAGACAGTTCTATAAGCATGGAAAATACTTACATAGCATCTACAGCAGAGAGACAGGCCTTCCATCCCAACTGGTCTATACTCCACACAATCCTCCTCCCACTTTAATTAACTCTTCCCGCCCAATCCCCATTCTTCTATTGTCTTCTCCTCATGTTTGCAGCAAGCCTCCAATTAAATGCATCAATGCTTCAATCACGTCATGTGGCAGTAAAATTGAAATTCTCACCACACTCTGTGCAAAGAAATCCCCCCCCCTCTCTAAATCCTTTGTTTGATGTAGTAGAGGCTATCTTACATTTATGCTTCCTTGATTTGGATTCACCCACAAATGGAAACAGTTTCTCCACAGCCACCTTACTGAGCCCTTCATAATTTTAAAGACCTTTATCAGGTCTCCTCTTTTCCAAAGAAGAGATCGATCTTGAACAAACTTTCTTGATAATAACATCCTTGTAAATCTTTTCTGCACTCTGTTCAATGCTGCAATGTTACTTTTGTTGCATGGAGACCAGAACTGTGCACAGTACTCCCACGCGTGGTCGGACTAAGGTTCTATATACATTTAACATTATCTCCCTCTCGTTGTATTTCATTCCTCGAGAAATGAACCCCAGTACTTTAGTTAATCGATGTATCTGAATGCTCCTCTACTCCATTAGTTTCTTACCTTGCAAGGAATAAGCGGTCTCCGTACTACTCCTATCAAAAGGAACCACCTCGCACTTCGTTATATTGTATTAAATTTACCATTTAGTCACCATTTGAAAGCTCTTTGGGGGAGAAATTTGCGTCGTTTGCGCCTCCTGTTAGCAACCCCAGAGACGCTATCGCTCGGGGCACGGGGCCACGACCAACTCTCGCGGGATTCCGTGGGAGTTAGCAAAGGCGCTGACCAGTAGCACCCTGCTCCTGCCGCTAGCGCCTCGGGGCACTGTGCCAGCGATGACAATGTCATCACCATGCACAGCAACCCGTTTTCGACCGGAAGAATTCGGTAGCACTCAGAGACTGCCACGGGCAATGTCCGCACCAGCCTCGCAGGTCAATATCCGGGTTTCAGTTCGCTCGTGGGGTGAAATTAAAGGGCAGGGGGGCGCGCAGTGCCGACATTTTTTTTAAATGGCCGACTTACCGGTCGCGACCTTGCCCTCTTACAATCACGGGGTCTGTGCCGCGATGTTGCAACCCATCACTCTGCTTATGTGCCAGGCTGCTGCCATGGTGGCCCCTTCTCCCCGATGCAGAGTCTACAGCGTGTCCTCCCCTTTACCGGAAGGGGTGGGCCCTGTGCTCCCGCTGGTGCTATGTGCCTCTCCGTGTTGCGCTGGAAAATTCCCGCAGTTAACGCCCCAGTCCCGGCCCCGAGAGGAACTGGAGCGCGCGACATTGTGTTCCACTTCTTCATGGCCGAGGTGAGCCCAATTTAGCTGCCTGGGTGAGACCTCCCCAGGCAGGAAGTCCCGCCTTCCAGCTGGTACCACCCCCAAACATGGCGGCACTGAATTTAGCCGCCGTTATGTTTTCCTGTATTTTGGTGCAATCTTCTAAAATACTACATTATTAGTTGTACTCTCCAATTTGGTATCATCTGCAAATTTTGACATATTAGGGGCTAAATTCGATGGCCCCAAGAAATAGGCGGGGGTATCGTGATGTGTGATTGGCTCGCGCCTGTTGAGTCCGATGCAGGCAGAATGCAAACATTGCGCAGCCTACTATTTATTTAATTGATTTTAGTGTGCAACCCAGCACTAAATGCACTGTTAAGTAGCTGAGTGCCTGAGCAGGGGGCCAATTTTGTGACAGGCTAGCAGCAGTTAAAGCTAGCCTGCACTGCTTAAAACTAGCCTGCACCTGTTAAAGGGAGGTGCATTCTGGCAGGTGCAGTTACTCGCAGTGGCTGAGGAAGAGACTCTCACCTGGAAGAACACGAAATTGTGGTGCAACGGGGAAGAGAGCATGCTCCAAGGTTCTCAGGTGCTGCACTGGATGCCTTGGTGCAGGAGGTAGATAGGAGGCGAGCGGTCCTCAATCGACAGTGGGCCAGGCGATCCTCCAGACAAACTCTGCGAAGGCAGTGGGAGCAGGTTGCCGTGGCGATTAATGCCAGAAGTGAAGCCCCAAGGACCTGGATGTGGTGCTGCAAAAAGTTCAATGACCTCACACGAGTGGCCAAGGTCAGTGAATGCATCTTCAAATGCCATATCCCACCAACTGCACCACTAGCCTCACGCACTGCTCAATGCACCACACTCCCATCACTTACCTACCAACAATCGCTATCAAACAGGACTCATACCTTACATTCATAGCTTCATCTCACCCTCGTATGACTGAGGGTATGGCTGAGGTGCTAAATGGGTACTTTGATTCTGTCTTCACCAAGGAAGAAGATGCTGCCACAGACATAATGAATGAGGCAGAGGAGATACTGGATGGAATAAAAATTGATAGAAAGGCTAGCTGTATTTAAAGTAGATAAGTCACCAGGACCGGATGAGATGCATCCTAACATGCTGAGGGAAGTGAAGGACGAACTTGCGGAGATACTGGCCATAATCTTCCAATCCTTGTTAGGATGGATGGGGTGGTGTCAGAGGCCTGGAGAATTACAACTGTTACACCTTCGTACAAAAAGGCGGGTAAAGATAAACCCAACATCTACAGGCCAGTCAGTTCAACCTCGGTAGTGGGGAAGCTTTTAGAAACAATAATCAGTGGCAAAATTAACAGTCACTTGGTCAAGTATTGATTAATTAAGGAAAGCCAGCACGAATTTGTTAAAGGCAAATCATGTTTAACCAACTTGATCGAGTTTTTTGATGAGATAACAGAGAGGCTTGATGAGGGAAATGTGGTTGACGTGGTGCACATGGATTTTTAAAAGGCGTTTGACAAAGTGCCACATCATAGGCTTGCCGGCAAAGTTGCAGCCCATGGAATAAAAGGGACAGTGGCAGCATGGATACGGAATTGGCTCAGTGACAGGAAACAGAGAGTAGTGGTGGCCGGTTGTGTTCCGGACTGGAGGAAGGTATACGTGTGTCGCCCAGGGGTCGGTACTGGGACCACTGCTTTTCTTGATATATAATGAGTTAAATGTGGGCATACAGGCGACAATTTTAAAATTTGCACAAAATTTGGAAGTATAGTGAAAAGCGAGGAGGACAGTGATGGTTTGAGACGTGAATTGTCGAGAATCGACCGGCGAGTGATACTTAAAGGGTTGACGGTGGATAGGCAATGGCAAACATTTAAAGATCACATGCATGAACTTCAACAATTGTACATCCCTGTCTAGAGTAAAAATGAAACGGGGAAGGTAGCTCAACCGTGGCTAACAAGGGAAATTAGGGATAGTGTTGAATCCAAGGAAGAGGCATATAAATTGGCCAGAAAAAGCAGCAAACCTGAGGACTGGGAGAAATTTAGAATTCAGCAGAGGAGGACAAAGGGTTTAATTATGAGGGGGGAAATAGAGTAGGAGAGAAAGCTTGCAGGGAACATAAAAACTGACTGCAAAAGCTTCTACAGATATGTGAAGAGAAAAAGATTAGTGAAGACAAATGTAGGTCCCTTGCAGTCAGAATCAGGGGAATTTGTAATGGGGAACAAAGAAATGGCAGACCAATTGAACAAATACTTTGGTTCTGTCTTCACGAAGGAAATACAAGGGGACTGAGGGTTTAGGGAGAAGGAGGAACTGCAGGAAATCCTTATTAGTCAGGAAATTGTGTTAGGGCAATTGATGGGATTGAAGGCAGATAAATCCCTGTGGGCCTGATAGTCTGCATCCCAGAGTACTTAAGGAAGTGGCCCTAGAAATAGTGGATGCATTGGTGGTCATTTTCCAACATTCTATAGACTCTGGATCAGTTCCTATGGATTGGAGGGTAGCTAATGTAACCCCACTTTTTAAAAAGGAGGGAGAGAGAAAACAGGGAATTATAGACCGGTTAGCCTGACATCAGTAGTGGGGAAAAAGTTGGAATTAATTATTAAAGATGTAATAGCAGCGCATTTGAAAAGCAGGGACAGGATCAGTCCAAGTCAGCATGGATTTATGAAAGGGAAATCATGCTTGACAAATCTTCCAGAATTTTTTGAGGATGTAACTAGTAGAGTGGACAAGGGAGAACAAGTGGATGTGGTGTATTTGGACGTTCAAAAGGCTTTTGATAAGGTCCCACACAAGAGATTGGCGTGCAAAATTAAAGCACATGGTAATGTATGAACGTGGATAGAGAACTGGTTGGCAGACAGGAAGCAGAGAGTGGAAATAAATGGTCCTTTTCAGAATGGCAGGCAATGACTAGTGGGTTGTCGCAGGGCTCAGTGCTGGGACCCCAGCTCTTTACAATGTACATTAATGATTTAGATGAAGGAATTGAGAGTAATATCTCCAAGTTTGCAGATGACATTAAGCTGGGTGGCAGTGTGAGCTGTGAGGAGTACGCTAAGAGTCTGCAGGCTGACTTGGACAGGTTAGGTGAGTGGGTAAATGTATGACAGATGCAGTATAATATGGATAAATGTGAGGTTATCCACTTTAGTGGCAAAAACAAGAAGGCAGAATATTATCTGAATGGCAGCAGATTAGGAAAAGGGGAGGTGCAACGAGACCTGGATGTCATGGTACATCAGTCATTCAAGGTTGGCATGTAGGTACAGCAGGCGGTGAAGAAGGCAAATGTAACTAATGTAACATCACTTTTTAAAGAAGGAGGGAGAGAGAAAACGGGTAATTACAGACCGGTTAGCCTGACATCGGTAGTGTGGAAAATGTTGGAATCAATCATTAAGGATGAAATAGCAGCGCATTTGCAAAGCAGTGACAGGATCGGTCCAAGTCAGCATGGACTTATGAAAGGGAAATCATGCTTGACGAATCTTCTGGAATTTTTTGAGGATGTAACTAGCAGAGTGGACAAGGGAGAACCAGTGGATGTGGTGTATTTGGACTTTCAAAAAGCGTTTGACAAGGTCCCGCACAAGAGATTGGTGTGCAAAAGCAAAGCACATGGTATTGGGGTGATGTACTGACATGGATAGAGAACTGGTTGGCAGACAGGAAGCAGAGAGTTGGGTTAAACGGGTCCTTTTCAGAATGGCAGGCAGTGACTAGTGGAGTGCTGTAGGGCTCAGTGCTGGGACCCCAGCTCTTTACAATGTACATTAACGATTTAGATGAAGGGATTGAGAGTAATATCTCCATGTTTGCAGATGACATTAAGCTGGGTGGCAGTGTGAGCTGTGAGGAGTACGCTAAGAGTCTGCAGGCTGACTTGGACAGGTTAGGTGAGTGGGCAAATGTATGACAGATGCAGTATAATATGGATAAATGTGAGGTTATCCACTTTAGTGGCAAAAACAAGAAGGCAGAATATTATCTGAATGGCAGCAGATTAGGAAAAGGGGAGGTGCAACGAGACCTGGATGTCATGGTACATCAGTCATTCAAGGTTGGCATGTAGGTACAGCAGGCGGTGAAGAAGGCAAATGTAACTAATGTAACATCACTTTTTAAAGAAGGAGGGAGAGAGAAAACGGGTAATTACAGACCGGTTAGCCTGACATCGGTAGTGTGGAAAATGTTGGAATCAATCATTAAGGATGAAATAGCAGCGCATTTGCAAAGCAGTGACAGGATCGGTCCAAGTCAGCATGGACTTATGAAAGGGAAATCATGCTTGACGAATCTTCTGGAATTTTTTGAGGATGTAACTAGCAGAGTGGACAAGGGAGAACCAGTGGATGTGGTGTATTTGGACTTTCAAAAAGCGTTTGACAAGGTCCCGCACAAGAGATTGGTGTGCAAAAGCAAAGCACATGGTATTGGGGTGATGTACTGACATGGATAGAGAACTGGTTGGCAGACAGGAAGCAGAGAGTTGGGTTAAACGGGTCCTTTTCAGAATGGCAGGCAGTGACTAGTGGAGTGCCGTAGGGCTCAGTGCTGGGACCCCAGCTCTTTACAATGTACATTAACGATTTAGATGAAGGGATTGAGAGTAATATCTCCAAGTTTGCAGATGACACTAAGCTGGGTGGTTGTGTGAATTGTGAGGAGGATGCTAAGAGGCTTCAGGGTGACTTGGACAGGTTAGATGAGTGGGCAAATGCATAGCAGATGCAGTATAATGTGGATACATGTGAGATTATGGGGGCAAAAACACGAAGGCAGAATATTATCTGAATGGCGGCAGATTAGGAAAAGGGGAGGTGCAACGAGACCTGGGTGTCATGGTTCATCAGTCATTGAAAGTTGGCATACAGGTACAGCAGGCGGAAAAGGCGGCAAATGGTATGTTGGCCTTCATAGCTAGGGGATTTGAGTATAGGAGCAGGGAGGTCTTACTGCAGTTGTACAGGGTCTTGGTGAGCCCTCACCTGGAATATTGTGTTCAGTTTTGGTCTCCTAATCTGAGGAAGGACGTTCTTGCTATTGAGGGAGTGCAGTGAAGGTTCACCAGACTGATTCCAGGGATGGCTGGACTGACATATGAGCAGAGACTGGATCAACTGGGCCCGTATTCACTGGAGTTTAGAAGGATGAGAGGGGATCTCATAGAAACGTATAAGATTCTGACGGGACTTGACAGGTTAGATGCGAGAAGAATGTTCCCGATGTTAAGTCCAGAACCAGGGGACATAGTCTTAGGATAAGGGGTAGACCATTTATGACTGAGATGAGGAGAAACTTCTTCACTCAGAGAGTTGTTAACCTGTGGAATTCCCTGCCACAGAGAGTTGTTGATGCCAATTCATTGGATATATTCAAGAGGGAATTAGATATGGCCCTTACAGCTAAAGAGATCAAGGGGTATGGAGTGAAAGCATGATAGGGGTACTGAGGTGAATGATCAGCCATGATCTTATTGAATGGTGGTGCAGGCTCGAAGGGCCGAATGGCCTATTCCTGCATCTATTTTCTATGTTTCTATGATAGACGACAGGGGATTTGTCGGACGTCTCCGCAAGATTCTACAAATCCCCTGGGAGGACAGATGCACCAACATTAGCGATCTCAACTAGGCCAACATCCCCAGCATTGAAGCACTGACCACACTTGATCAGCTCCGCTGGGCAGGCCACATTGTCCGCATGCCAGACACAAGACTCCCAAAGCAAGCGCTCTACTCGGAACTCCTTCACGGCAAACGAGCCAAAGGTGGGCAGAGGAAACGTTATAAGGACACCCTCAAAGCCTCCCTGATAAAGTGCAACATCCCCACTGACACCTGGGAGTCCCTGGCCAAAGACCGCCCTAAGTGGAGGAAGTGCATCCGGGAGGGCGCTGAGCACCTCGAGTCTCATCGCCGAGAGCATGCAGAAACCAAGCGCAGGCAGCGGAAAGAGCGTGCGGCAAACCTGCCCCACCCACCCTTTCCCTCAACGACTATCTGTCCCACCTGTGACAGGGACTGTGGTTCTCGTATTGGACTGTTCAGCCACCTAAGGACTCATTCTAATAGTGGAAGCAAGTCTTCCTCGATTCTGAGGGACTGCCTATGATGATGATGACGATGATGATAGACTACAGGAGGACTTAGACAGGCTGGTGGAATGGTCAGACACGTGGCGGCTGAAATTTAACGCAGAAAAGTGCAAAGTGATACATTTTGGTAGAAAGAATGAGGAGAGCAAATAGAAACTAAAGGGGTCCAATCCTAAAGGGGTGCATAAACAGAGGGACCTAGGGGTTTGTGTGCACAAATCATTGAAGGTGGCTGGGCAAGGTGAGAAAGCAGTTAATAAAGCGTACGGGATTGTGGACTTCATCAATAGACGGGGGCTAGAAATTCCCCGGCTTTGCGACCAGGTTTTTTGTGATAATTCACCATATTTGGCGAAACCCGGTCGGTGGGAATTTCGGGCACCTTTTTGAGGTGGTGTTTTCCACGTACCCCTGGGGAGAGGAGCACCGCCGTGCAAGACCCGAAATAGTGTTTTGGTCTGAAATTTGCCTCTCTCTGCACCCGAATTCTGCGGCCAGAATACCGACAGGGTACAATCTGTGGTACAGTCTGACCAGCAGGCGGTCGGTATGAAGAGCTGCAAAAAAAGTAAGCTAAATTTTTATTTTTTAATTCTTTTTCAGCCAGTTAGTACCTAAGGGTTTTGTGAATGTTTTGTGATTATTTTTTTTTGTTTTTTCCAATTTTTGGGAGGGTGTTTCTCCCCCCTCCCAAGGCCTCTCTCGCAGCGCTATTGGCCTCGGACTAAATTTGCCGAAATTCGCGGTTTGCGCCACGAATCCTCGTGCAACGCTGATTTTTACCGCTGCGCAATTTAAAGGCTGAATATCTGGCCTACCAACGGTAGCGAAGCGAAAACAGTAATTTTGACAAAAAATACTGAAAACCGAATTTAGAACCCTATGAGTACAAGAGTTTGGAAATTATGATGAACCTGTATAAAACACGGGTTTGGCCACAACTGGAGTATTGTGTCCAATTCTGGGCACCACACTTTAGGAAGGACGTGAAGGCCTTACAAGGGTGCAGAAAAGATTTACGAGAATGGTTCCAGGGATGAGGGGCTTCAGTGACGTGGATAGACTGGAGAAGCTGGGGTTGTTCTCCTTGGAGCAGAGAAGGTTGAGAGGAGATTTGATCGCGGTGTTCAAAATCATGAGGGGTCGAGACAGAGTAGATAAGAGAGAAACTCTTCCCATTGGCGGAAGGGTGGAGAACCAGAGGATACAGATTTAAGGCGATTGGCAGAAGGTCCAAAGGCGACATGAGGGAAAACATTTTTACGCAGCGAGTGGTTGGGATCTGGAATGCGCTGCCCGAGAGGGTGGTGGAGGCAGACTCAATCGTGGCTTTCAAAAGGGAGTTGGATAAGTTCCTGAAGGGAAAAAATCGCAGGGTTACGGGGACAGAGCAGGAGAAGTGGAACTCGCAGAAGTGCTCTTGCAGAGACCCTGCACGGGTTCGAAGGGCTGAATGACCTCCTTCTGTGCTGTAACCATTCTATGATTCTAAGCTGAAGAGGAGGAAGCAGAAGAAAGGAGGCAGCCTAGACAGCCCCTTTCTGGCTGGGATATCCGGGGTCGAATCAGCTGCCTGCGGTACCAGTCAACATAACCCCAATTTCCTTTGTCAACATTAGTCCCACAACTTACCTTCCCTCAGTTACTGACCATCACATTGTCCTCTTGGCCACAATGCTGCAATAAAAGCTACCACACAGCAAACACTCCAGTCCAACTTTATCCATATATGCATCCAACATTACATCAAAAAATAAGCTAATCACCTTTGTGCATTCCGAGTGAGTGTCTTGCATGTGTGCCTTTGCCTATCCCAGTGCTCCTACATAATGCATCCCAGTGGCTGCAGCATGGCTTGTGGCAGGCTTCTGCCTTTCAATGAGGCAGACTGCAGATGGCCTGCAGGATGAACTTGGAGCTGATGGTTGGGAGTGTGAAACCGAGTGACAGTGCATCTTCTTCACTCTCCTCTCACTCTCCTTGTTCAACCAATGGCTGGGCAAGCTGAAATTCTTGGGTGTCTGAAATGAGGAAGGCATGTGGGTCGAGTTGTGGTGAGGGGAGAGGGAGTCGGGCTGTCACCATGGACATCTGGTAAATCGGAAGATATTGTGGGATGAGGGGGAAGTGGGATGTGAGAAACAGGATAATGGATGAGGATACTGGCATCTTCCATTCTTTCAGCCTCACGCTGGCCATGGGCTCAGCCATGACCCTGCCAAGAATGGCCAGCACAATCTCCTCCACGCGGGTGAGGTGAAGGAATGTGAGGTCTGCCTTATGTTTGGTAGAGATTGTTGGTAGGTGAGTGATTTGGGGAGGGGAGGGGGCGTCGTGCATTGAGCAATGTGTGAGGCTAGTGGTGAAATTGGTATTTTGAAGATACATCCAGAGAAACATAGAAATTTACAGCGCAGAAGGGGGCCATCCCGGCCCATCGGGTCCGTGCCGGCCGACAAAGAGCCGCTCGGCCCTCGGTCAGCAGACCTGAAGGTTACAGATAAACCCATGAACAAAGAACCATGGCGGAAAGGCAAAGAGCACCCAGCCTAACCAGTCTGCCCCAGACAACTGCGACACCCCTTATACTGAAACATTCTACATTCCACCCCAACCGGAGCCATGTGATCTCCTGGGTGAGGCAAAAACCAGATAAAAACCCAGGCCAATTTAGGGAGAAAAATAAATCTGGGAAAATTCCTCTCCGACCCATCCAGGTGATCGAAGCTGACCTTGACCACTTGTCTGAGGTCATGAAACTTCTTTTGATCCTGAAGCCACATCCTGGGGATGACCATCTCGACGATCTGATAACACATTCTTCTTTCCGGAGGGCCTTCTGGCCCCTGTGGGTAGGGGACCTCTCGTCCAGTGATCACCCCTGCACAAAGGCCTTGAGTGCTGCTTCTGAGGCCACAGACTGCCCTAAGTGGAAGAAGTGCATCCGGGAGAGCGCTGAGCATCTCGAGTCTCATCACCGAGAGCATGCAGAAATCAAGCGCAGGCAGTGGAAAGAGCGTGCGGCAAACCAGTCCCACCCTCCCTTTCCCTCAACGACTATCTGTTCCACCTGTGACAGGGACTGTGGTTCTCGTATTGGACTGTTCAGCCAGCTTAGAACTCAGATTCTGAGGGAATTGCCTATGCTGCCTCTGATGGGTGTCCTTTCACTGCATTTGAGTTAGTGCTGAAGCACTTTCAATGTTTTTGACCACCAGAGGGCAGCTCCACTTAAAGAGGTGCAGACTGCCTTTCAGAGGCACAGCTTAACTTTAAATAAAGCTAGCCTTGCTTGAACATCGAGAACTTTGGCCCCGTACTGAGCGCACAGCTTGTCCTCCATAATTGATGATAAAGCTATGATGATTGTGATTTTAAAAAATGTGTTCGTTTTAGTTTCCTGTCTAATTATCATTTCGGTGGATTTCAAGTTGATCAAAGGGGCAAGTGATTTGGCATGTTAAAGCATCCCACAAATTTCTGCACGTAGTGGGGGTGAAACTGGCCTTTTTTATAGCCCTCGTTAGCAGCTCCAGGGGGCGATGCATTTTCACGCGGGGGAGGGTGGCAATTGCCCGAGAGGTTTGGGAGGGGAGCGCTGTCCTGGCAGCGCTGCACCTCACCATCAGCACCCCGGGGCCAGCGCGCAACTGTCGATTATGTCATCGCTGTGCGCGCCGACCCCTTTGTGCTTCGCAGGGGGAAATTGCAGGACGCGAATCTGGCAAACACGCGCCGTCGGGGCACCCCAGGCCACCATTTTTATTTGTTGGCCGATTCTTGCATCAGCCCGACAATGGCTGCGTTGGGTGCCCGGCACCCAATACTCCGTTTTGGATGCTGGGCTGCCGGCCCGGTCTATTGCCTCCCTGGTGGCCCAGTGGCAGCCACCAAAGGGCCTGCAGAGTGCGCAGTGGCCCTCCCCTTTAATACGCTGCACGGATCATTCGCGTAGCGCTGTCGGACTCAGCGCCGCACTGCCGTCCATGGTGCACCTTCACGGCCCAATTCCGCATCGGGGGCGGGACCACCGGGCTGGGCGCAGGAAGTCTCGGCCTCGGATGGTTACCTCCCCCCAATCAGGGCGAGGGGCGATTTCGGGGCCAATATGTTTTGCACAATTTGCTCCAAGTTCCATAACTTTTCACAAAAAGTCCTGGAGGCAGTGAAAATGCTGACTCTATCCAGATCGGAGAAGTATCAAATCACTTGCTGCAATAAATCACCTCTCCTAATGATCATTTTTGCCTCTCCATTAGCTTTGTCGGTACAACACGTAGCACACTGTGGGAAAGAGCAGAAGGCATACACACCAACAGTCTGTATTCCACACACTCAGCGTTTTTGGGACAGAATCTGCTCGTCAGCCAAGAATCAGCAATGCTTCTGACTTCTACCTCCTGTTGTCACTCGCAGAGATTAAACGCTCCTGCACACTGTGGCCAAGCAAGCTCCACATACCCATACGCAGCCTGCACTGACATTTAATCTCCTGGAGCAGTAGCAGGAGGCCAGAGCCAGCAGAAGTGCTGAGGTAGGGGGAGGGGGTCTAAAAGTAAGGAGCGTGTCAATATGAAGTGCGGAGAGAGGGGGAGAATTCAAGGTTACCCAATGGGCACATGAGAAAGCATGGGCAATAGGTAACGTGGGCCATCAAGTCTAGATATAGAATTCCCATGGACAATTTAACCTCCTGTGTCAAAGTTCTGTGTAAATAATCTTTGATCGTCAAAAGACAACAAACAAAATAATCATCTCATATCCCAATAACCTTGAGACCTTTAGCCAGATACTCATCAATTCCTTTTTGAGGAGGTATTTGGCACGTGAACAGCTTTTTCTGGCAGTTAATTTTGTATCTCGATGACCAAATGTGCCTTCTAGCTCTGTGCTAAAAATCCAAGTTAAATAATCGTTTCATATCAACATCACCTTTGCCCCTCAACAGTTTAAAGATTTGAATCACATTCCCCACAGGCTTATTTTGCTGTTGGATTGTTGGCCTAGTTGCTAAACCAGGTGGAAAACACCCAAAAGTGACACTGGAGCATCAAATGGCTCCAGAACATGGCTAAAATTTTTAGCGGAGTTTTTCTTTTCATTGTATCAAACTTTTGACGGCCAATTAAAGCCTGTTTGTAATATTACTATTTCCACTGGCATGACTGATTTCTACTTGAATACACCAGCCATTGCTTACCCTTAACTGGAGTTAAAATAATTGTGTAAACTCTGCAATGCTAGCTGCACTATGAGTAGCATTGTCAGTGTTGGTTTGTATTTAGCGTATTAGCACAGAAACAGAGGGTTGACTGAAAGGTAATGTCGACAACAGCATACCCTCAAAGCCCCTGATGTCACAATCACAGGAAGGCCTCGACTAACCATTCTGGATGGGGAGTGCTGTTTAATTCTGAACAGATGCACCAGGCAAGTGAGGTTCATCTAGCAACAGGATTCTTTAAAAATATCTCTGCTTTGTCAAGCCTGCACTTCAGTGACATGTTCAGATACAGTCCTGTCAGTGAAATGTGGTAGCTGTTATACTCACACCTTTCCTTCTACTCGCCTCGATTGTCACATTTGCTCTTACAACAATTATTATAGACGTTAAGGCTTAATAAGTGGCGACTAGCTAAGCCGTTCGGTCAGTTTTTTAAAAATTGGCTCGGTGGGTAAAAATATCACCCAATGCTGCATTGCACTGGCAACCACTAGTTTTTTGCATTATCAGCAACCCCAGCAAGAAGATCAGAAGTGCAGGAATTAACCTCTTCCATCATCTTTTCCCCAATGAAAACAATTTAGGCTCTGTAAATATCATCTCATAAATCAACCCCTTTCATGTTGCCCTTCTTTGAGCATTTCAATACATCCACCTCTTTTTAAGGCCGGGTCCCCAAGCTTGCATACGATGTTTCTTTTCAAATGTAATTAAAGCGTACGTGTGTTTTGGGGGTATTCCCATTCGTACTTATGATGATTCCTTACAAACGGATCTCACCACAAGTATGAATGAGGATCACCCTACTTCCATTGGTTGGGCCGGCCCACTTGATCCCAGGGGCATTTGCGAACCGCATGCGCTCCTGGGATATGTGGGCCTCTACGCAGGCCTACGCATAGAGGCCCAGGATCGCACATCGCCAAACCTCCTGGACTACCAGGTAAGTTCATAGATTTCTTTCAGGTCGGAGGCATCTACCCACAGAATGGCCTGTTCTCATTTCATGTATTATTACAATTTACACTGATAATTCTGTTGCTTGTGTTTCAGTACTGCTTTTGAACTGGGCATTTAACAGATGATACCAGAGCAGTTGCAGAATTATTAGCTGACAAGGTTTTATAATTCAGTGGGACAATGATACTTTAGATATGTCTAGATCATCATCATCATCGTCAGTCCCTCGGAATCGAGGAAGACTTGCTTCCAATCCTGAAGTGAGTTCTTTGGTGGCTGAACAGTCCAATACGAGAGCCACAGTCCCTGTCACAGGTGGGACAGATAGTCATTGAGGGAAGGGTTGGGTGGGACAGGTTTGCCGCATGCTCTTTCTGCTGCCTGCGCTTGATTTCTGTATGCTCTCGGCGACGAGACCATTAATGAAAGGCTGAGTTTCCTTGACATGTTAGAACAGCAGTTCTTCAGGAGGCTCAGGTTGTTGTGTCAGGTGGTGACAGACATCTACATACTCCGAGAAGACGACCTCCTCCCTGCTGGACTTGGTAACCACGCATTTCTAGTGGCTGTCAAAGTGACCACTGCCCTCAATGTTTTTGCCCCTGAATCCTTCCAGCGATCTGCCGGACACATATCCCCGATCTCCCAGTCAGCAGTTCGCATAAGACAGGTGACTGATGGTCTGTTTGTCAGGGCTTGCAATTGTGTGAACTTGGCCTGCGATGACACCAGTCAGATTGAGCAGGCGCTTGGTTTTGCGTCTCTGGCTGGCTTCCCACAGGTGCATCATCATCATAGGCAGTCCCTCGAAGCGAGGATGACTTGCTTCCACGCCACAAAGGGATGAGTTCACAGGTGTTTCAATGAAGGATCTAATATTCCAGATCCTGAACTGCATCCTGAAGGGTGGAAGATGCCTGTGCGTGGATTTTTTTAACGTGTGGTGGCCATTGCACACCAGTCACCACACGGGCTTGACAGAGCTAGGTCTTGGTCCAGTGGCAAGGGTTAACCAAGACTAACTGGAGACCAGCTCTGCTGCACGGACCTAGTGCGCACACATATCGCAGTGTGGGCTGGGCCCGTGCTGCCCCTGGGCCCTCAGCTCTGCTGGGCCCCAAATTCACGCCTCTCCTGGGCCCCGCTCACTCCCCTCTACAGACTCTTGCCGTTCCTTCGCCCCTCCTGCTGTGCCTGCCCGCACTGCAATCAGCGACCTGGCTTCGTACAGGTGCAGGGCGCCATCGACTGTACACTCATGGCAAACCTCATATCCTCAGATCAACCAATATTCGTGAGCTGCAAGAGCCTTCCCCACTGCATCAATGTGCAACTGGTGTGCAACCACAAAAAGATATTTCTGCAAGTGTGCGCATGATTCCCTGGGGGGTGCCATGATGCTTTCATCCTGTGGAAATCCAAACTCCTCGACGTCTTTGGACTGGAAACTGACTTAAGGGATGGCTGCTAGGAGACAAGGGATACGCATTTCAAACTTGGCTCATGATACCCAATAAGAAACCCGGTGAATGAAGTCCAGCAGTGCTACAATGAATGTCAGATGACGACCAGATGTGTTATTGAACAAGCCATTGGCATGCCGAAGATGACCTTCAGCTAGGATGTCCAGAATGGCCGTGGTGTGCTCTGCACAACATTTCGCAGGTCTGGACCTGCAGGGAGAATGAGGTATAGAGTGCATATCCTCGGAGGACGATTCCGAGGAGGAGGAGGAGGAGGAGGAAGGTGATGAGGGACACTGCCACCCAGGATGCCATTATTAGTGCAAGGTTTACTTAGATTGCAGTGGACCCATGTCACAAGCACATGCAATGGCCACTCTTTTCGCGGTCCCCTCCCCCAGTAATGACACTGACACAAAGCATTTCTGCAAACAACTTACCGACCCTTGCACATCCCCCCATTGGTCCCTGTGAATTCATGTCTAGCATAAGAACATAAGAAATAGGAGCAGGAGTCGACCATACGGCCCCTTGAGCCTGCTCCGCCATTCAATACGATCATGGCTGATCCGATCATGGACTCAGCTCCACTTCCCCACTCGCTCCCCATAACCCCTTATCCCCTTATCGTTTAAGAAACTGTCTATTTCAGTCTTAAATTTATTCAATGTCCCAGCTTCCACAGCTCTCTGAGGCAGCGAATTCCACAGATTTACAACCTTCTGAGGGAAAAAATCTCTCCTCATCTCAGTTCTAAATAGGCGGCCCCTTATTTTAAGATCATGCCCTCTAGTTCTAGTCTCCCCCATCAGTGGAAATATCCTCTCTGCATCCATCTTGTCAAGACCCCTCATAATCTTATACGTTTAAATAAGATCACCTCTCATTCTTCTGAATTCCAATGAGTAGAGGCCCAACCTACTCAACCTTTCCTCATAAGTCAACCCCCTCATCCCCGGAATCACCCGAGTGAACCTTCTCTGAACTGCCTCCAAAGCAAGTATATCCTTTCGTAAATATGGAAACCAAACCGTACGCAGTATTCCAGGTGTGGCCTCACCAGTACCCTGTACAAATGTAGCAAGACTTCCCTGCTTTTATACTCCATTCCCTTTGCAATAAAGACCAAGATACCATTGGCCTTCCTGATCACTTGCTGTACCTGCACACTATCCTTTTGTGTTTCATGCACAAGTACCCCCAGGTCCCGCTGTACTGCAGCACTTTGCAATCTTTCCCCATTTAAATAATAACTTGTTCTTTGAAGTGCATGACCTCATATTTTCCAACATTATACCCCATCTGCCAAAGTTTTGCCCACTCATTTAGCCTGTCTATGTTCTTTTGCAGATTTTTTATGTCCTCCTCACACATTGCTTTTCCTCGCATCTTTGTATCATCAGCAAACTTGGCTACGTTGTCTTCCCATTCATCCACCCAGAAACCCAATAATTGCCAATACAGGAAAGTGGTGAAAACTAATAAAATTTGTGTGATTCTACTAAAGAACAGTAAATTCACAACATAGCATTTTCTCATACATCCATGTGCATACCTTTGTGCAACTACAAAGCTTTACTCTTCCTTTTCCTACCCCTCCTACAAGGTGCAACCTTGTGGCTTCAACAGAGGTAGAGGCAGGCTGCTCCAATCCCTGCTCTGACTGCTGAGGTGCTCTTGGCTGATGACCTCTGGGTTTTGAAGCCTGTGAGGGCCCCACCAAAGACTGCTCCATCTGCACCTGTGCATGGGAGATGGGGCAGCGTGTGGGCCTCTGACTGGGGGTATCAACGGGTGAGAAGCATCTTGAGTGGGGTTCCCACTTCCATGTACCCATCCTCTATTGTCCCAATCTGGGCCAGCTGCACTTCACTGTTACACTCTGCTGGAGAGCACTTTGCTGCAGATCAGTGCCCGTGCTGTAAGGCCAAGGCTAAGGTATCAGTTACCCTATTTAAGGCAGCAAACATGTTGGCATCCAGAGTGTGCCCGACCATGGTCAAAGTGTGCATGGACTCATTTCATTGCTCCTCAACTATGGTCCTTTCCATCAACGGCCCTTGGGATACAGCATCTGTGTCCAGAGCTTGGAAAGGGCTGCGCATCCAACACGGACTCTCCACAGCTGTCCCTGCCACGACCAAGTCTTGCTCACTTGTGAAATATGAGTCACCAGGTGAAAACCCAAATATCTGATTCCACCAAAGTGTGAGTATCTGAGCTGGTGCATGGTAAGCACGGGTCATGTGACGGTGGGCCCTCAGAACCAATCAGCTCCTCTGAGGATTCGTCTTCTGCGAAGTCAATGGACTGGTGAAGGCCCTGGCAGAGAGAAAATATCTGAATCAGTACTGGCCAGGTGGGACATTTGCAACTTATATGATGATGATGATCATATTTCAATCACTGTTGAAGTCAAGTCAGCATGACTGAGTGTCGTGATATGTGGGTCGCTGATAATTAATTGTGTCACTAGGTAGCTGAGAGCTCCTAGTCTCCCCATCTCCGATGGCCAGGGATGCCAAAACGCCACTGATCTCCAGCACTTCCTCCTCTGCGGTTGTTAGCTGTGAGATCTGTGGAGGACCACCTCTGCTTCTCTCCCTCTCCCTAGTGTGCTGTGCTCTCTTCTCAGGCAACGGGGGAAAGAAGAGATCTATAAGTTACTGTAATGACATGTGACCACACAATGGGTACAGTGTATAGGCTGCGGGTGACAATCAGAGAGATGGCATCAAATTGAGGGCGGGTGGCAGTAATGGATGCCTAGATGGGGATGGGGAAGTGAGAAAGAGAAAGGTGGATGCGCTTGCAAGGTAAGTGGGTGTGAGAAAAGATGTGATGGGAGTAGGCTCGACAAGGCAGAGTGAGAGGCTGGGGTGTTGCACACAGCAGGGTGTAGGTGAATGTGCAACTATACTCACCTTTCCTGACCTGGTTAGGTCATTAAGGTACTTCCTGCACAGCATCCAGGAGCATGGCACAATGCTCCTGTGCTGACCTCATGGGCCACCTGCAGCTCTGCCTTATTTGTGGCAGTAGGAGGTTTCTTCCTCTCGTTGGGCTGGAAAAGAGTACTGTCTCCAACTCCTCACTGCCTCCAGCAGTACATCACGGGAGGTGTCATTAAAGCTGGGCGCAGCCTTTGATCATGCTGAATCCAGTCAAAGTTCTTCCCCTCTTGCTTCAAACTCCCAACTCCTCTAAATTGCACCTTCGGATTGGCCCTTTAAACACTGGGGTTGACATTGTGTCCTGGAGGTCCTCCACATGCCCGCTGCTGTGCAATCAACACCAAACCCAGAAGTAAAATTATATTGAGGTGGCTCCATTAAAATGACACAGACAGGCACGCTGAAATTCTTTCCGGGCTTCTCACGCGATATCGCACCCCACCCTCAACGTGTCTCCAGTTAATATTAGGGCCTTAGTAAGGATTCTTTAATCTGGTTGGTTAAGAAGATGCACAGTTGCTTTCCCTGTTCCCACAGGTCCCAGATCCCCTGTAGTTGGTGCCATAATGTTTTGGCTCTCAAATTTACAGTGGTTCCTGTAAAATCCCATAAAAAGTCTGTGTGAAAGTGTAATGAATGGCTGCCACTATCTGTTCCCCATTGATGGTGACATCTGGCCCAGTGCAAAGGTAATCTGACAGTTAATTCATGGCACAGACCTCTGTGTGGTAACTGATGCAGCTAAACCTTTGTTGCAGTGCAAAACTTAAATATACTTCTCAAATGTCCTTTGATGAAGTTTGAAAGAAAAAGACAATTTTTTTTGTTATCGATCACCCGCTATATATTTGAAAACGAAAAATGGATTTTAAATATAATTAAGTTGTGGTATGAAAACATGCTGGGCCATGCTTTAAATTATCATTCGGATAGTGAATTAAATTGAATTTTCACATTACAAATGGGGACTTTATACAGTGGGAAATGTTATAGAAATTGCAGCAAGGGCTCACTGGCTGCCCACAACTTTGATGGATAGAAAAAAGTAAACCAACAATAAAAATATGAAAAAAATCTATCAACAACACAGCTGAAAGGACAAACACTGTTACTGTCTTACCTTTCCAAGGATCTGTGCCCATTGCATAGCATAAAATCAAAGAATATAATGCATTAAAATAAAACTACTGGCTATGCAAGGAAAATAATTCATTGGTTTATGACCTACTCCATCAAGTAAATTAAGGTGAAAAATCCAACAGTTGTATAATAACTTAATTTATCTTTGTGCAATTATTTAAGATATTTTCCTTGTTACTTATTCCAGCAACAAGGGAAACATTTCCCTGCCATTTGCTATAGTTACAGGGATTACTGGGTTCAGAATAGAGTTCGCTGTTGTCAAACATATTCATCTCACAAATACACGGCAAGCACAATATGAATTTCATAAGTAGAAAATCTATGTGTAATTTTCCAGACCTCTGTTTTCTATCTTCAGTGCATTATATGTGTTGTCTAAATGTAAAGCAGACAGAACTTCTGTTTAGAAAAACTTCGATATATGCAATTCCTTATCAAGACTCTCAGAGGTCTCAAAGTGCTTCACATACCAGGAATGAATTGTGCACACAGCAACATTCCACAAACAACAAGGAGATGAATGACAAGCTAATCTGTTTTAGTGGTTTTGGCTTAGCAAGCAATTTTGGCCAGGACACCGAGAGAACTCTTTGAAAAGAGCCATGAGACTTTGCATCTGTACCTGAACTTGTGGAACAGGCAGAAAGGGCATTGATTTAATGTCCAATGTGAAGGGCGGTATCTCTGAGTTTGCCAATGCTGCTTCATGATCAATTGTAAGAGGCATATCAAAACCAAATGGATTTATGTCAACTTCCCTGCTCAATTTTCCTAAAAAGATGGAATGCCTAATTAGCAAATGCTATTGGGCAGCACTCGTCATTATCTGGCACATTTTTACTGAAACAACTAAAGGTGTTGGCAGACAACTCTGGAAATCACAGATGACCTTTCCGTTGAAACTGAATGTTTTAGTTGACTGACGTGTGTGTTGCTTTTATTTTACATTTAGACATAGCAAAAAAAATATTTTTACCAACACCAAAAAATTAAAGTTTTATGTCCAAGATATATTTTTTATGACCAATTCAATTCATGATCAGCTCAAGTACATGTCTGTGATAAAACGAACATCTTAACTGCAGTGTTGTAATTGGAGGTTTGACTGGTGGTATATTATATAGTTCCTTTCCTTAACGTAAACCCACTAAGTACATTTGGCATTTTCTGCTTGGCAAATTACAAGTCAAACTACAGTTATGCTGCTATTAGATATTAAATACTTGACGGATCAGAGTTAAGATAACAATGTAAATAAAAGCATTTCTTTCCAAATGAAATTGCTTGAATGACCATGAGGTTATTCACTTTAGTCGGAAGAATAGAAAAACAGAATATTTTTTAAATGGTGAGAAACGATTAAATGTTGCTGTTCAGAGAGATTTGGGTGCCCTTGTACAGGAAACACAGAGTTAGCACGCAGGTACAGCAAGCAATTAGGAAGGCAAATGGCATGTTGGCCTTTTTTGCAAGGGGGTTTGAGTACAAGTGTAAGGAAGTCTTACTACAATTGTACAGGGCTTTGGTGAGACCACACCTGGAATATGGTGCACTGTTTTGGTCTCCTTATCTGAGAAAGGACGTACATGCCTTAGAGGCAGTGCAACAAGGGTTCATTAGATTGATCCCTGAGATGAGAGGGTTGTCCTATGAGGAGAGATTAAGTAGATTGGGCCTATACTTGACATGCTTGACAAATCTTCTGGAATTTTTTGAGGATGTTTCCAGTAGAGTGGACAAGGGAGAACCAGTTGATGTGGTGTATTTGGACTTTCAGAAGGCTTTCGACAAGGTCCCACACAAGAGATTAATGTGCAAAGTTAAAGCACATGGGATTGGGGGTAGTGTGCTGACGTGGATTGAGAACTGGTTGTCAGACAGGAAGCAAAGAGTAGGAGTAAATGAGTACTTTTCAGAATGGCAGGCAGTGACTAGTGGGGTACCACAAGGTTCTGGCTGGGACCCCAGCTGTTTACATTGTACATTAATGATTTAGACGAGGGGATTAAATGTAGTATCTCCAAATTTGCGGATGACACTAAGTTGGATGGCAGTGTGAGCTGTGAGGAGGATGCTATGAGGCTGCAGAGTGACTTGATAGGTTAGGTGAGTGGGCAAATGCATGGCAGATGAAGTATAATGTGGATAAATGTGAGGTTATCCACTTTGGTGGTAAAAACAGAAAGACAGACTATTATCTGAATGGTGACAGATTCGGAAAAGAGGAGGTGCAACAAGACCTGGGTTTCATGGTACATCAGTCATTGAAGGTTGGCATGCAGGTACAGCAGGCGGTTAAGAAAGCAAATGACATGTTGGCCTTCATAGCGAGGGGATTTGAGTACAGGGGCAGGGAGGTGTTACTACAGTTGTACAGGGCCTTGGTGAGGCCACACCTGGAGTATTGTGTACAGTTTTGGTCTCCTAACTTGAGGAAGGACATTCTTGCTATTGAGGGAGTGCAGTGAAGGTTCACCAGACTGATTCCCGGGATGACGGGACTGACATATCAAGAAAGACTGGATCAACTGGGCTTGTATTCACTGGAGTTCAGAAGAATGAGAGGGGATCTTATAGAAACGTTTAAAATTCTGATGGGTTTAGACAGGTTAGATGCAGGAAGAATGTTCCCGATGTTGGGGAAGTCCAGAACCAGGGGTCACAGTCTAAGGATAAGAGGTAAGTCATTTAAGAGCGAGATGAGGAGAAACTTCTTCACCCAGGGAGTGGTGAACCTGTGGAATTCTCTACCACAGAAAGTTGTTGAGGCCAATTCACTAAATATATTCAAAAAGGAGTTAGATGTAGTCCTTACTACTAGGGGGATCAAGGGGTATGGCGAGAAAGCAGGAATGGGGTACTGAAGTTCCATGTTCAGCCATGAACTCATTGAATGGCGGTGCAGGCTCGAAGGGCCGAATGGCCTAATCCTGCACCTATTTTCTATGTTTCTATACTCTCTGGAGTGTAGAAGAATTAGAGGTGATCTCATTGAAACATATAAGATTCTGAGGGGGATTGACAGGGTAGATGTTGAGAGGTCGTTTCCCCTGACTGGAGAGTCTAAAACCAGGGCGCGTAGTCTCAGGATAAGGGGTCAGCCATTTAAGACTGAGATGAGGAGGAATTTCTTCACTCAGAGAGTAATGAGTCTTTGGAATTCTTTACCCCAAATGGCTGTGGAGTTGAGGTAGAAGATCAGCCATGATCTTAGTGAATGGCTGAGCAGTCTCAAAAGGCCGTATAGTCTAATCCTGCTCCTAATTCTTATGTTTTTATGTAGCTCTTTAATTTGACATAGATATGTAAATATCTACTTTGATTGCAAAATATAAATTTAAATATTGAACCAGAACCCCAAATCCAGTATTGAATCTAACCTGCAAGCTCCCTGCCATCTGATTAACATGGTGCTGGGTTCAGCTGGTAAAACTGGAAATAAAACTTGAGGAGAACAGCAGTCTTAAGATCTGGGAAAAATGTGTCTCTTTGTGTGTTGTTAGTTGATGCTAAGTCACATGTAATTAGTAGCTCTTGCCGTGTATGTCAGAGACGATGGACTCAAAATTGGACTTTCACCCAAAACGGGTAGGAAGAGGGTGGTTGGTCCGTGCTGGCACGAGGCCCCTGCAAAATTCACATTTAAGCAAAGAGGTGTGGATGCTGATCAGGTGTTCGGAGGTGACACATTTGGGCCGACTGTAACACTGGAAGCAGCCCTCAGATCGGTCCCGGTGAATGAGCACTGCAAGGTGAACAGGAGCGGGCGTGGGGGTGGGAGGGGACACGGGCTGGCAGTGCTCCTCCTGGTTCCACATTCAGGTTAAAAACTAAAACTTAGCTCGTCCTTGGTGGGCTTCAGCAGTTCCCTTGAAGGACCACTCATTAAGCCACCGTAGAGCTGGAGACATTAAGCGGAGCATGTGTGGCACCTGCTCTGCATAGATTTTTCCCAATTTGGCATGGTCATCCTTCGACAGGCTTTAATCTCCTGATTAGCCCAATACTTGTTTGAAGCGGGCACCTGGGCATTCAAAAATTTGCCAGCTGTCAATTAGGATACTGGCACCCGAAGTTGATCCCCTAATCCTCATTTTTCAGGCAGAGGTTGGGCATGATGTATACAAATTTCTACCTCTATATTTTCCTAAGACACTTGTGCAATGTATCTCTGGTTGAGTAATAATGCTGCATTCTTTTCTATATTATTCAAGTCACAATTGCGAAAGTAGTTCAAGGCTTTGAATCAATACTAGATGTGTTTCTCCTTTTCACCGTGCTGTAACCGAGATGTCGTTATGAAGATAACATCAATTACTCTACACATATTAAAGACGTAAGATTAAGTGAGCAATATCATGTATTTCTGCAGTCACAGGTCAGGACTGCAAAGGAAAGGATGGAATATCAATAAACAGAAAATATGATTACAATTTTAATTGATCAACGAGGGATTAAGGGATTAGTTATTGGTTTTGTTTAATTGGAAGTTCTGTAATGTATGCACAATTTTTAAAAATGGTATAAAGCAAATGATGTGCAAAATCAAAGTCTCATTAAACAAAATGGGAAAGATGGTGGTTTCTGTTCTCATCACATCAATCTGTAGGAAGGACAAAAACAAAATCTAGTATTGATTCAGGAGAACGTAAAAATCTCACAAAAAGTGGATGATATTATGGGGGCGAAATTGCCCCGCACCCCGTTTGGAGGCGGTAACTTTCCGGGGCTGGGACGTTTATCGGCCGGATGTTCTGCCCCCGGCCAGGAATTTGGCCCTTCCGCTCTCTGCGTCCGTGGAGGGTCGCTCCAGGGTGGTAGCGCTGGCGCTATGTCACCATGCGGGCCAACAGCCCGGCACCTATACTGGAGTACCTAGCTGCAGGGTGGTGGCCTGGTCGAAGTGAGAGCCGCCATTGTCAGGCCGACAGATGAGCCGACCAACAGAAAAATATGGCAGCCCACGGCACAAACGGCCTCCCCTTTAAGGGCCGTACCTGCAGCGGATGTCCGCTAGCTTCGCGCCCTGTGAAGCTGGTGTTGACATTGGCTGGCGCCAGCCTTGCATTGCGCGGGGCAATTTCCCCCACGGCACACAACAGGGGCGGCGTGGGGCGGTGAAGGATTGACGTGCACGATGATGACGTCATCAGCATGTGTGCGCCAGCCCGGGGTGCAAAAGGCGGGGCGTGGCGCTAACGACGCATCGCCACCCAAACCTCCGGGGCAATTTCCCCAGAGGCGCAATCATCCCCTTCCCCCCCCGGCAATAACCTCGTTCCACCCCATTAGCGCCCCCTGAAGGTCGTAATAGGCCTATAAAAAAGGGCAATTTCTCCCCCTATGGGCCCAACATTGCCCAAGCCGTTTTTTCGGCGTACTGACCTGACGCGCGTCGACTTTGCACGCTGGAAAGGGCACCAGTAACAAGGGGCCCTATCCTGGCCACTCTTCAGAGTCCCCGGAGTTGTGTTGTGGCGTGGCATGCAGTCTGAAGGGTGGGGGGCGCGTTGAGCAACAGGCCAGCGCCGAAAGCACTGCCGGCACCTGTGCGCATGCTCAGTGAGGGCTGCGCGCATGCTCCTTCCTCCCAGTGTGTCCTGTGGGCTGTGAGCAGGACCCGATGCTCGCAGACCCTATTCCAGGCCGAAGGGATGCCCTGATCTTGCAGCACCCTGTCCCCGGCTGAGTAGCTTCCTGCACCGGCCGGTTGGCCCGCTGACTTCCCGGGCGAGGTAGAACTTCGGTTTTATTTTTTATTTCTTGGCTGTGTTTGAGTCTTTTGATTGGGGAGTGGGGGGGAGGGGGAGAGTTTTGGCGGCGGCGGGGGGAGAGAAAGAGTGTTTTGTACAACAGCATTTCTCTCTTTCTCTCTCTCTGTCTCCCTCTCCCTGTGGCTACCCACCCCCCCACCCCATCCCGTGATATCACGGCCAGCAGCTCGTATTTCTCCGGTAGGATTGACTTCATTTTTATTAGTATTTTAATTGTTTGAGCATTTCCTTGCAATGTTTGGTGCTTGCTTGTTGAGGCCCTCTCCAGTTCCCTTCCCTCCCCTATCCCTGCCCTAATGTCTGCCGAATGTGCGCTGCTTTTTCTTCACTGCCCGTGAGGTTTTCCAGAACTGGCCACACACGCTGACCTAAGTCGATTTGGAGTAAGTTTTTTGTTGGCCAAAGTGGCATAAATGGTCAAAACCGGCGTAAGTGTCAGGGAACGCCCCCTTTTGAAAAAAAACTGACCTAAAAAAAATCGTACCTAACTGACTTACTCTGGAGCAAATTGTTTGGGGAAAATGGCATTTTTTAACTTACGCCAGAAAAAACAACTTTCTCCAAAGAAATTGATGCAAGTCATGGCCAAAATTGGGCCCATTGACTCTACAGGAGTTCTGGTGATTGAAGTACATGAAAATCAAAGCAGATAATATGTCTGCTCCACAGGAAAGCATGGTTGACAAAGCCAGTCAGTCAATATAGTACTCAGCTCAGAATTGCAATGAAAATTAGAGTGCAAGTAAAATATCCCAGTTACCTTCCTGTTCGCCTATCTTGCTGTCATACTTTGCATCAAATGATTTTTTTTAAATGCTGATTCACACAGGTAATCGGAAAAGCTCAATAGCTAATTTTACGATTGAAAATTTCTGGATAAATCCAGATGATTCTGTTCAAATTAATTATCCAAAAGAATATTAAAAGTCTCTGGACTATCCATGCATGAATGTGACTGAGTTGGATCGAGGAGTCAGCAATATAATGCCGTAGCGATTGAATACTGCAACAAGATGAATTTAGGACCATTTGTATCAATATACGAAGATTAAGCATGAAACCTATTTGGCATAAAATATTAAAGTTTCCCTTTTAATACAATTCATCTGCACCGGCCCTACTCTATATTGTGCTTTGTAATCAAATGTAGATTTTTATGTTAATACTACACTGATCAACTACAAAATGGAAAAAAAAATGAAATGGCATAGCTTCCAAAGCAAATGGACAATTCAGTGAATGATTATCTTGGTAAATAAACTGCAAAGACCCTGGGCTAGAAATTCCCCAGCCTTTCGTTATTTGAAAAATAACATAATTTTAGTTAATAAATAAGAATAAAAGTTTTGCCATTTTTTAAGGGGGTAAAATTGGCCACAAATATGCCTGTCATTAAAAAACGGTGTTTTACGAAGATTTGCGTTAAAAGCCGCAATCTCGCCAACTTTAGTCCGAAGCCTATCAACGCCAAAAATACAGGCCCTGGGAGGGGACAAAACACAAAAACAATTTGCAAAAAGTTAAAAAATAAAAAAATCACAAAACATTTACAAGACCCTTAACTAAGTAATTGCTGCAAAAGAATTAAAAAATAAAAACTTTAATTTACTTTTTTGCGGGTCTTCCTACTTACCGACGTTTCTGAGGCTGCAACGCTGGCTTTTCTCGTGCGTTTTTTTCATCCCAAAACAAGTTTGCTGATGCCCAAACTCAGGCTGTGCGGTGTGTTCCCCAGTGTGTTCCCCGGTGTGTTCCCCGGTGTGTTCCCCAGTGTGATCCCCGGTGTGTTCCCCGGTGTGTTCCCCAGTGTGTTCCCCGGTGTGTTCCGCAGTGTGTTCCGCAGTGTGTTCCACGGTGTGTTCCGCGGTGTGTTCCCCAGTGTGTTCCCCGGTGTGTTCCGCGGTGTGTTCCCTGGTGTGTTCCCCGGTGTATTCCGCAGTGTGTTCCCCGGTGTGTTCCGCAGTGTGTTCCGCAGTGTGTTCCCCGGTGTGTTCCCCGGTGTGTTCCCCGGTGTATTCCGCAGTGTGTTCCGCGGTGTGTTCCCCGGTGTGTTCCCCGGTGTGTTCTGCAGTGTGTTCCCCGGTGTGTTCCGCGGTGTGTTCCCCGGTGTGTTCCCCGGTGTGTTCCGCGGTGTGTTCCCCGGTGTGTTCCCCGGTGTGTTCCCCAGTGTGTTCCACAGTGCACCAGGTGCGATCCGCTTTTTGGCGATATTTTCAAAACGCCATTCTTAAGGTTTGGGCAATTTTGTGCACTTCATTTTAAGAACAAAAACGCACTTTTAACGTGAAACAATCGTGTTAAAATGTGCGTTAGGCTGGGGAAAATCTAGGCCAGATGTATTCAACTGGAGAAAAGATATACATTGGGTTGCATGTAAACAAATGATTTTTCAGAAATAACATAACTCTATGGCTATTTATTTCAGTGGGAAAGGAAGGCCTACATTACGAAGGAATCTACTGGCTGTTACATTCTGGGCAAAATGTTCCAATGCCCTCATCATAGAATCATTGACTGATACAGCACAGGAGGCCGCCATTCGGACCCTCATGTCTATGCCAAATATTCAGCAGAGCTATCCAATTAATCCCACTGCATCACTCTTTCCCCATAGCCCGGCAAATGTTTTCTCCGAGCATTTATCCAATTCTCTTCTGAAAGTCACCACTGAATCTGCTGCCACCACCCTTTCAGGCCGTGCATTCCAGATCACAACAACTCGCTGCGTAAAAAAACGTTTCCTCAGGTTGCCTCTTATTTTCGCCAATCGCCTTAAATCTGTGTCTTCTCGTTACCAGCCATTCTGCTGCTAGAAATAATGGGGGCAAAATTCCCCAGCGCCCCGTTTGGAGGTGGTAACCGAGTCAGGGCAGGACATCCTGTGCCCAGCGCAGAAGTCCCGCCCTGGCTGCCAAATTACAGTTATTGCCCCTCACAGGAAGGGGAATGCAATGTCACGCGCTCCACTTCCTGTTCAAGCGGGTTCGGGGGCACTACTCGGGCAGCACCAACTTTTAATTCCATTCCACCTGCGGCCAGATCTCTTTTCAACTCACTGAAGTTAACCCTCCTCCAGTTAATTATTTTTATGCCTGATTGTATCTTGTCTTTTTTGCTTAACTATTCTAAACCTGATGATATTATGATAATTGTTCCCAAAATGCTCTGCCACTGAAACATGGCCCACTTCATTCCCCAGAACCAGATCTGGTGCTGCATCCTTCCTCGTTGGGCTGGAAACACACTGATCAAGAAAGTTCTCTTTGCACATTTGAGGAATTCTCCCCTCACTTTGCCTTTTACACTGTAATTATCCCAGGCTTTATTTGGATAATTGATGTCCCCCATTATCACTGCTCTGCAGTTCTTGCATTTTTCTGTAATTTGACCGAACATTTGCTGCTCTCTCTCCTTCCTACTAATTGGTAGCCTATAATATACACCCTGTAGCACAATAGTTTCTCTATTGTTCCTTAATTCTAACCAAACAGACACTGCCCTTGGCCCCTCAACTACATCATTCCTCTCCAGTGCTATAATAGTTTCTGTTCTATATGTAAACATTCTAACTGTGTAAGTCTTGCCACCAGAGGGCGCACCTGTTGGAGGCCCAAGGGTCACTTGCACACCTCGTGCAAGCGAGTATAAAAGGTTGTCTGCCATGCTGCTTAGGCACTCTGGAGTTTTATTAAAGAGACTAAGGTCACATCAGTTTGAGCTCAGTCTTGGAGTTATTCCAAACATAATAGTTTCTTTGATCAATACTGCCACCTCCACCCAACATTTTTCTTGCCTCTCTTTCCTGAATATCCCGGAATTTTGTGGGCTAGAATTCCCAGTGGTTCACTGCCCGGTTTCTCGGCGGTATTGGCCGTTTTGGGCGAGAACCGGGTCGGCGAGAAATTTCCCCAGCTGAGTTACGCCAGCGGTTTCGAGGTACCGCTGGGGAGCGGATCGCCAGTGGGCACTATCCACAGATCGCCCTGGCCTGGCGCCATCTTTGGCTCAGCGGTGACCCGTACGTAAGTATAAAAATACGCACACCAGGATCAGCGGAGCTGGGCGGTAGGTGAGTAGCTCTGTAAGAAGTTGTTTTTTTACTCATTATTTTAACATTCTGTTATGGTGCTTTAGGTTAAAAGTGTCTTGAGAATGTTTTTATGATTTTTTTTTTAAGTTCTGTTTTTTGAAAAAATATTTTTAGTGTTTTTCTCCTCCGAGGCTCAACCCACAGCCTCGGGGTAAATTTTTAGTGAATTTTTTATTTATCGTCCATTTTCTTTAAGAATCGCCCAATCGACCCTAAATTCCACTTTTTCACCGAGAATCGGGGTGCAACGCCCATTTATTTTGCTGGGCGGGTTTTTTTCTTTTTTGGGGGTACGTTTTCACCAGAGATAATATTGGTAATCTTAGCGGTAATTGGGCGCTAGCGGGCTGTTCGGAAATTCTAGCCCAATGTTCCAAATCCTCCCCTTCTTTAAGCCAGCTCTCTTTATTGCCACTATATCATAGTCCCATGTGGTGATTTATACCTGAAGCTCACCAACCATATTCACCATGCCCCATGCATTTACGTGCGTGCACTCCAAACTCACCTTACACTGCTCCAGATTTTCCCCCTCTTTGATCCCTCTTATTTCTGAACTCGTTTTCACTCTGGTGCTATTTGCCTCTCCCAGTCTTTTGTGCACTTTGTTTCTCCTCTCTGTTGTTTCATCCTGGTGTCCAACACCCCACAGAATTAATTTCAATCCTCTCCCAAAGTACCAGATAACCTTCCCGCGAGAATATTGGATAGAGCTTAGTTGAGGTGTAACCAGTCAACCTTGAACAGGTGCCTCTTGCCCCAGAACTGGTCCTAATGCCCCCAGAATCTGAAGCCCGATCTCCTGCAGTATTTCTCCAGCCCCGTGTTAAACTGTTTTATCTTAATATTCCTTGTCTCACTGGTGCATAGTACTGGAAATAATCCAGAAATTACTATTTTGGGGTCCCACTTTTAAATTTCCTCCCCAACTCATAAAATCTCGACTACAGGACCTCAGCCCATTTCCTTCCTCTCTCATTGGTACCCTCAAGGACCACGACTTCTGACTATTCTCCAACCCCCCTCAAAATGTTCTGCGTTATGTCTGTAATGCACTTATGAATGACTCCACAAGGCAATGTGTTGTACTCAAACTGTAGTGACCTTGGTCCTTTATTCGTAACTCCAGAGTGAGGCACAAGCAAGGTGGGCAGCCTTTTGTACTGGGCTCTGCACACCTATGCAGGTGACCCCCAGGTCTCCCACCGCAGTGCCCTCTGGTGGACAGCCTCTGCCACAGGGGCAGGAAACCCCGGTCTCCACCAGTTGCACCCTCTAGTGGTGCCAGCATAGCATATACACAGTGTAAACCTGATTGATAGTACATCAGGAAACAAGTCTCCATCTTATGCAACTATACAGTGACTGCACAGAGAGTATATCTACAGTTTACATATATAACATTCTGCACCCTTTCAGTGATGTCCTTTACCCTGACACCAGGGAGGCAGCACATGCGAGACTCACATCGGCGGTTGCATAAATGCCTTATAATCCCCCTGACTATCGAATCCCCTATGACCAATTCATTTCTACACTTTGCTGTACCCTGCTGTATAGTCATTTTCCCCACAGTGCTGTGGTTGTGCTCTAGACTGCATTCCCCCAAGGTGTCGGTACTCTCGCCTGTAGTCAGCGCTGAAAACCAATTTGAGAGTGCCACACTCCCAGAGGATTCCTGCTCTACCTGTCTCATCCCACGCTGCTGCCTGGCCAGCCACTTACTAGCTTCCTGAACTCTCTGTAGCTACGCGGTGACCACCTCCTGCACGGACAGTCCAGGAAATTCTTAGCTTAAGGGGTGCCCTGCAAACACTCCAACCACTCCTCAAGCTCGAGTTTGTGCAACTGAAGGCACCTCCTAAACACATGGTTATCTGGGACACGAGAAGTGTCCTGGAGTTCCCACATGACACAGGAATTGCAGGCAAAAAGGTCTCAGTTGTCCCATCATTTTGCTTAAAAAATCCCTTAAAATCCAATTAATTTCACCGTATATTTCTATATTTACTGCTGCCCCTTGGTTGAAATTACTTAGCACCTCCATCCTGTTGTGTATGCATGCCTGTTTACTGTGTGATGTCTGTAACACTGTTATGCCACACTGAATGTACCCTTATACTGAACACACCTTACCTGTACACCAGAGGGTGCTGCTGTGGGAGGTTGTGGTGAGGGTTGTGTGGTTGCCAGGTGTGACCCCTGAGCTTGAGGCTGGCCTCGTACGTTTCCCCTCCCTCACACACAAACCAAGTGGGTGTCACTGGTGTGGGATCCCTCAGGGAGGTAGCCACGGCAGCAGTGGGTGGTGTGTATACACTGTGATGCGGGTAGTTGTGGGGTGGTGGGCAGGGCCACAAGACTGACTGGGCTCCTTGTCCACCAATTGGGATGAGGGTCAGATCATCCCAGGGTTTGCCAGGGAAGCTGGAGGGTATTGGCCTCACGCTCCTGGTGTTGGCCCTGGTGGCCAGGGGCTGTAGGGCTGGTCTGGTGCAGGTTGCCATTGGTGATGGCTGGGCTGCCCATTGACCACTGTCCCTGTAGTGGGTCTGCTCCCACTGGCTGTGTGTGTGTCCTGCAAGGGGCATCACATTTGTTCCAAAGGTCCAGGCTACATGGTCAGGTAGCCTGCTGGACCTGTGGGTCTCCCACAGGGGGATTCCATTGGCATCAGCATGGTCCCTGAAGGATCCAATGTCCTTTGGCAGTGTCCTACCGGTACACATGACACCTTGGCTCCGATCACACATAGTCGAGCCTGCATTATACATTCTAGCATTTGTATCACTTTTGGTGTCCTGGTTTCAACAGACATGGTTACATTAGGCATTTCACATTCTCTATCATTATTGTTAAGCATAATAAACTTGTTCTTAACCTTACTGACACCGGCATTCATCTCATTAGACACATTAGTTAAACCAGCATCACAATTCATTATTACATTGCATACATTTTCATACTTGCACCCTTTAATTGCATCTTTAGCTTTAAAGTCCATGTACTCAAATAGTTGAAACTTTCCCTTTACATTTCTTTGGTTACCGGTCTCCTTTAAGGGAGCCTTCAAATCCGATTGGCCGCTCAGTATCACGTGATGCTCCTCCAATGCTCCTCGTGGCATGGCCGTGGCCATTTTGATTACAAGTGTTTCTCCTTGTGCTGCTGGTGCTGCAGCCATTTCCTGGCTTTCCTGCAGGTGGGCTGCGGTGGTCTTTACTTCCACAGGGCCACTTCGCCTGATGTGGACCCGGTTCATCCAACTCCTGCCCAGCAGCGTGGGACCGTCACCGGCTACAATCCACAGGGGGAGTTTGTTCAACACACCGCCCTGGGAGACCTGGACGTTTACACTGCCAACGATTTGGATTTTACCTTTGGTATAGGTGTGCAGCTTCACCTGGACAGGAGACAGTTTTGGTCGAGTGGCGGGATTCATCCAAATTTTTTCAAAGGTCGCTTGGCTCATCGCAGACTGGCTCGCCCCTGTGTCAATCTCCATAGAAACTGGGACCCCGTCGATGTCTACTTTCATCATCTACGGAGAACTTTCGTTGGAGCAGGTATGAGTTTCATACTCTTCTCCCAGGTGTTGAGCAACTTCACTTTCATCTGTGTCGGAGCCCCAGTGAGCAGCAGACGCAGTGAGTAAAGCGTTTTCTGCACATCCTTTGAAGGTGCCTTTTCTCTTTGATGTATAGTCTTTGTAGCGGCACTGGTGGGCCCTGTGGTTTCCTCCACAGCACCAGCACGGGGCCATCTGGTTTGCCCCATGTGGCGGACTCAGGATTGCGGGACTCGGGGCAGCGTTTCTGCCTTTAGAAGTAGCCATTCGGTGCACTGCTCTCGTCGGTTTCGAGTCCCTTAGTGCTTCATTTAGTTGGTTGCCAAAGTCGCACGGTGCAGCCAGTCTCCTTGCATGTTCTAATCTTTCTACAAAAGCGTCCCAATCTTCCCCATCGGTAAATTGCTGAAAGTTGCTGAGATTCAACATGCTGAGCATGTGTTTCGTGGCCTCGTATTCTCGTCGCCAGTTGTGGCGTATGTAGGCACCTTTAGTGATGACTCCACGAGGCAGGGTATGATACTTAAACTGTGTAGACCTGTAGTCCTTTATTTGCAGCTCCTGAGTGAGGACAACAAGATGTGTGTTCCTTTTTATACTGGGTTACCTGCAGTGTGCAGGTAGCCCTTAGGTCTCCAGCAGCAGCACCCTCTGGTGTACCGGTAAGGTGTGTACAGTATAAGAGTACATTCAATGTAGCGTAACAGTGTTACAGACATCACACAGTAAACAGGCATGCATACACAACACATCCCATGCTCACCAAATTCTCACTGCCATTCTGTTGAGCAAGCCACTCCGTTCAGTAGATTCTCCCAGCTGTGTGTGTGGCAGATATCCCTCTGTTACAGGGGTTCTCACTCGGGGCCGATGGCTCCCGAGGGGTCCGCGAGAAGATTTCAGGGGGTCCACACCACGGGAGATCAACTAGTTTTAGCAGGTGGCTTTGGGCGGGCGCGCCTCGCTGCTGCGGCCTGCAGTGGATGCCCTGTGGGGAGGTCAGCGGCTGAGCCTGGGCTCCCCGGGTCTTCGGTGTCGGTAGAAGTGTGTGCTACCTGCGGGTGCTCTGTAAACCGATTGAGACCAGCAGGTGGGGGGGTGGAGGATGGGCTGGAGCTTCTGCGGGCAAGCAAAGACTTGGAGCCCGGCTGTCACTCTCTGCCAAACCAGCCCGGGGCATTGGTCTCTGTTTTAAGCCAGCGTGGGTGGGCCAGAGGAAGGAAAAAAAAAACAACCAAAGGACCCTGTAGGAGCCATGGCGAAGGTGCTGGTGAACAAGGTGGACAACCCATTGCCGTGTTTCAACCGTTCTCAGTTTGAGATCACCTTCGAGTGCACTGAGCATCTGTCGGAGGGTGAGTGAAGCCTGGGGCCTGGGCACAAGGGCCTCTCTGCACCATAACGTGGGCGGAAAGTTATTGCTGCTTGACAGGCTGAGGCCTCGTGCACTTTCGAGGTTTCTAATGGCAACCATGTGAGATGAACCCCCATCACCTTTCTCCACCCATACTCCCTTCTTCCCCTCCCCACACCCACTTCTTCCCTCACAGTGGGTCCATGGAACTTTTATTACATGGGAAGGGGCCTCAAATGGAAAAGGATTGAGAACCCTTGCTCCAATATATACCTTTTACAGACACCTTAGTTCCAACTAGTCAGTCAACAGCCAGCTACAATAATTAACACCTAGTCAGGTACCCATGTACAGCTGATTGATTGTTAACTACCACTGACTTAAAGTAAAGTTTTAAAGTAAGAAAATTATGTTCAATTTCAGCTCGATAAAAACACATTGGGACGGATTTTGCAGACAGTGCTCACTGTTTTAACTGGTAAATCGGACAGCAACTTCTGGCATCCTCACACGCGCAGTTAAATGAGGAAATCCAGAAGTAACTGTCAGCGATACCCTGCTCCTCCACAGAGTGCTCTGTTGCAGTCCTCCCTGATCGACTTGGCAGTTAAATGACTAACGATGTGAACTTGGGATACTTGCCCACTAGTTCCACAATAAAGATAGCAGAAAAAATATGGGCTGGTGCATTCAGCAACAAGTGAGTTTTTAATGGCATAATTACTGCTGAACAAACTCTCTGGCTCGGAAAAATTAATTTTACAAGTGTGCAGTCTCATTCCCTCAGAAAATAATTAATGTTGGAGATTTTAATTTTTTTTTTAATATCAGCTAGCGCTATCTATTCACGGCTGACCTGAGAATCCAGACCATTATTTGTATTATTTACCCATTATTTACCACTCTCACCAAAGTCCCGTTGCCACGTTTGGCAAGCCACTCCATTTAGTAGATTCTCCCAACTTTAGTAAATGCGCACAGCTCATGCTGTAAATTATTATTGCATTCAGTTATTGCAGTCTGAAATAAAATGCTGAAGAAATCCAAACTGTTATATCTAGTTAGCTACTAGTTATAGATTATTGATTTAAAAGTCACCAAGATAAAAATGATCAATATCACCATTTAAGTAGATTTTGAATAAATATAACTTTCCTTATAAATTCTTCACATGCAAGTTTGATTTAAAAACAAAATGAAAACAAATGAACTAAAATTATGAATTTAGCCGAATTTAATGTTAGCAGCAGCAAAGGCTGCATACTGTTTAAGCATGGCTTAATATAAAGGAACAAAGTAAGATATTATTGGAGAAAAATAAAAGAGAAATAGAACATGAATGGTAAAGAATTTGTTCTGATCAGCTGCATGATTTTAAAAATGTTTACCCATATTCTCCAAATGTTTCCTCTTTCATTGGTTGTGCCTCTGGATCTGCACGGGCATCTTCTTTATCTTTAACTGCATAAAGAAAATGAATAATACATAATGATACCAGAAATCATATTTGGCTTGCTTTTTCTTGGTTCTAGACCCTCAGCTCCAGAGTTCAATTGAGAAAACGTACCTCAAAGCAAAGGTATCAAAAAATAATTGCTATTCATCTTTTCTGCATTATACTTTAAAAGGAAAAGATGCTTTGCCGAGTTGCCACTTAATTATATGTCATTAATGGAAACACCTTTTTATCGTCTGCGATTCTTCAATCTTCACTATTCCTGTCTTTTATGCTATCAAAAAACTGGTTGGTGGCAGTCAAAAAGCAGAGAGACTCGTGCAGTATTTCCTTTCAGGGACATAATGAATTAAATGTATTCTGTTTTGCAATGTGATAGCAAAGAGTTATTTCACAAAATGTCCATACCAAGTTGCCTTTGATTAGCAATTTGAAAGGCACAATAACAAAGGAGAGCTGAAACTACTCAAAAGCTGAATAGGTATCTCCCTTTATAACATTAAAGTTGAACAACAATTGTGTAGAATTCTTTGCATTTTAATCAGATGGATTTTTTTTTCAGAAATGCAGATGCTAATCTTAGTTTTACCAGTTACCATAATTCTGATTGAAATGACACTTTAAAAGTTGAGTCCAAAGAGTAATACAAAAGATATGTGCACAAGATTTGGCAGAAATATTAGGACAAGACTAAGGGGCCGAAATTGTCCCGTTTCTCGGGTTTTTACCGCCGCGATGGTTGAGGTGGCCTCTTGAGTGAAATTCTGCTCTTTGGTTTTTTTTTCCCCTCGGATCCGGAAGTTGCTCTTAATGGGGGCGGATATGTGGCGGTGACACCACTGGGGGCGGTGCAGAGTGACCGTGTCACCAAGCTCTCCCCTTCAATTAAAGGGGAGAGCCTGCGTGACGTTTAAACTTCGGTCCACTGGGCCAGCAGGGAGGGTTTCGGCCAGGCCAGTGGCCTGGCACTGAAGAGGAGGTGCCCAGCTGCCTGTTGGTGGCCAGTCTGAACTCGGGGGCATAACTGTCAGGCCGACATGGCAGTCGGACGACAAAAAAAAAACATGCCGGCAGTGGCAGTGCGCCTTCCCCTTTAAGGAGAGCCGTGTCGCCATTACTGAAGGCCTCAGCCTCACTGGACGCCGCGAAAAAGCTTGTTTTGGCACCGCCGGGTGGGCCAAAGATTTTCACTGTGGAATTTTGCCGTTGGGTGGGGTGGTAAATCGGTGGTGCGCACTGTGGTGATGCACTTAGGGTGGATCGGCACAGCGGAGCAGTAGGGGGGAGCGGGTCACCGACAGGATAACACGGGAGCATAATTTGGATAATGACGACCATCGCACGGAAAGTTGGCGGCCATTGCACTCCACAGCGTGGCAGCCACTTCCGGTCTTAAGCGGCCGTCAGGAAAGGGGCAATTTCGGCCCTTAACTGTCTTATTAGGCTTACCATACATACAACGAATATAGACAAATTAAAATGAGCTTTCTCGGATTATCCAAAGTGGGATTTAATTTGGTATTTTGAAATATCAGAGATTTGTTTACCAGAGAGGAATTAGTGAGATCAGACACAAGGTTTTTTTTGGAGCCAGGTAGCACCTGGACGAAGGAAATATTACTGTAATAGTTACAAATCTTTTTCAGTTTTGTACTAGATATTTATTCAGGTTCAGTGTGATTAGCACTCATTCAGTGGACTTCATATTCCTTACGATCTGGAGTGCAAAATTTACTGCCCAATATCTAGTTAAAGGATATCCTGACCTGGAGTTTGTAAAATAGAAATCTTGCTGTGTATATCAGCTACTGTTATATCACACACACCAACACTTGCATTTTTCTGTCTTTATGAAAAATGGACTGTAAGCATTCGAACAAGACAAGGTAGCATTGCAAATGAATAAATGGGTTCATTTTACATGAAGTACATAAATGAACAAAATATGGTGATGTAAGCCAAATCCTTATGCACTTGTTTCATTAAAAAACAACCCTACTGATGCCCCAGATGGACCTCTTTCATTACTCAAGTTAGCCAGAGTAGACAGGTATTTATATTCGATGAAAACCATTTTTGCTGATAGCCTAGGATTTTTAAAAATGTATTCATTCACGGGATGTGGGCGTCGCTGGCAAGGCCGGCATTTATTGTCCATCCCTAACTGCCCTTGAGAAGGTGGTGGCGCCTTCTTGAATCGCCTAATAAGACAGTTAAGGGCCGAAATTGCCCCTTTCCTGACGGCCGCTTAAGACCGGAAGTGGCTGCCACGCTGTGGAGTGCAATGGCCGCCAACTTTTCGTGCGATGGTCGTCATTATCCAAATTATGCTCCCGTGTTATTCTGTCGGTGACCCGCTCCCCCCTACTGCTCCGCTGTGCCGATCCGCCCTAAGTGCATCACCACAGTGCTCCCATAGTGTTGATAAGTCATTTTAACTCATTGAAATCTGTGGTTTTCACACCTCAAAGCTACTGAAATTTGCATAAATGAGCAGCTTTGATGCCAGCACCTTAAGGGGGATGTACCCCCCCACTCCCCACCCCTGCCATCTTCCTGACATGAAATCCGAGAGATGTTGCAAAATAACCTTCCCTTTGTTTACTAATTAACATTTCAAAATACTATTATTGCAATGAGAATGAGGCAGTTGGCCTCATGTTGAGATAGATGCTGCATGGCCATGGGAGTTAGCTCCTTATGAGCTGAATCTAACATTATAGCAATATCATAAATTAAAACATTCAGTATAGGAAGGAAACCTGCTACCTCTCCCTGATCTGGTCTGCCCTACCATATTTAGGATTTTTAGCTCTACGTTTTGCTAGTTTAATTATTTTTTTCAAAAAGACTTGTGAAACAGCAGAGTAGAAATGCTAATATCATTATTTATTCTGTTTTCTGGCTCAAAATACTGTACAAAAAGGTCACACGCTAATATTTTAATCCTAGTCATTGATCGTCTCACTACTTTTCAAACAGTTTTTATTTAAATTGAAATCTTACAACTGTTGTACTGCTAGATGCATCATTTGAGAAATTTGAGTCGGGAGGTCATGGAGGTCATAGGCTGCAAAGCTGAAAATTTTTAACCAGAAGCAGTAATTCATTTTCAGGAGAAACACAAATCCAGATTTATCCAGACGATAGATTAGGGATGATCATTCAGAATAGAATATCACAAAGTTAAGAATTCAGACTATACAAGCAGCATTACCCAACCCAATAGACAGTGAAAAATAGTTATTCTTACACTTTGTTACTAAACTCTAATGTACATCAACTCCCCTCTCTCATACACATATATCCCCATAGGCATGCACTTATTTTGGCTAGTTTGAAACCAGTTCAGGAACCTTGGTCCTGTGCTTATTCATAATATTGATACCAATCTGTTTGCCAATCTCACTTTATTATTTGGATCTGGAAACTAGGTTATTATGTATGTTAAGTGTGTCTTTGGTCTCAGTAATGAAAGGAATCTAATCATCAAACTGGAGCAGATGAAAGTTGGACTGGTTTCAGAAAGCGGAGCATTTGAGACAAGATGAATAAGAGTGTTGGGTTGAGATTTGTCTTGGTGCAGGGAACATATAATTGTGTTGGCTGGCAATAAGAAATGAGACTTGGGCCTGGCACAGGAGGGACTATGCTCGAAAAAATGAGTCTCAGTAGTTCTCTAACAAAAGCATTTTCAATGAGGAGTTGACAGCAAGGTGTGTTCAGCAGTTTCTATGGAAAGAAAAAAGTTTATTCACATTTCACACTTTCCTGAGTATTTAAGGCCTGTGCTATTTTTAATCTGAATGAAGTATTTAGGTTGAATGAACTTGAGTTATAACTGAACAGTCGCTATTGATTGTTCATCTTAAAGCAATACTATTTCCTTCTATTATGTTCTGTTAGTAAGCAAACAGAAAATATAACCAATATTTTATTTTGTTCATTCTGTTAAAAAAAATTAGATAGATAATTTTATCTATTAAATGCCACACTGTTTATACAGAATACTGAAGAAAAGGGACTGAAAATACTGCTTTACATAATAAGTTTGTAAATTAATTTTGCTTATATTCTGGCTGGTTGCAAATTCAATTCAAATAACTTGCCTACTTTTTTAAAAAATCACTGTATTTAGATTTTAATAGACAACTAGTAAAATGGCTGCGCCCATGGTTATTTGATGATCAAAGGTTTTTCTTAATATAAAATGGTGACTGAGTTTGGAGGGAGACTTCAGAAACTCACTCCATTACATTACCTACAAGGCAACGTCTGCAACTATTTAATTACTGCTAACGGTTTACATGAAGGGTTTCCATTCTTAATATTTACATAGGCAGTTTCAATGTTAACTGTGTACATAAATGCATTTCTAAATTGGAAGTGCATGCACAAGATTTTTAACAATATTAGTTAATCTCCTGTGATCTTGTACATTCGGAGTCAAGATGAAGGGTAGTCTTCAGGTGAAAGGAGATTTGATGGTGAAGGTAATTGGACCATTTTGCAGTCATACATCCTGTCCTTATTTTTGTATAATATTTTGAAAAAACTTAAGGCAATTTCAGAAGCAAAGAAGTAGAATTGGTTGCTGTAGAGGAATTTCTTTGCCAGTTTCCATTCTAAATGTGGACATAGCAATTTATATTGGAAAAGTTGATAAAGGAAGTGTGCACAGACATAATATTTTAACTATATTATTGATATATATATATATATATAGATGCTATATTACAGCAAATGTTAACACTGATCATAATTATGCCGTGTTTCATTGTGGTCTTATTAAAATGGTAAAAACAAAATTAATCTTTGCATGCCTGACTATCAGGAACAATTTGTAGACCTATCTTGATTATGCTATTTTAACCTTTTCTTTCCATTTGGGCCATGCATTCCTTCAATCAGAACCAACATATCTATTTTAATGTGCATCTATATTCAGTGGTCATATATTTCTCATATGCTATATAATTAAACTTAAGTACATACCAGAATATTTTCCTCCTTTGTTTCTCTTTATGAAGCAAGCAATTAGTAAAATCAAGGTAAGGAGTGCAACTGCACACATCAGGCCAATAAACCATCCTTGAGTAGATATTCCTCCGTGAATTCCTGCATAAGCTGTTGTAGGCCATATAATTAATCATTAAGAAAAAGCAGCAATTAGTAAAATTAAGTCATCTTTATAACCATCAGAAAGAAAGATATAGTACAAGACATATTGTTACAACTTTATACAATTGATATACCATCCATCATTTTTCTCATGCACCTTATCTAAATTTCAATAATTGTTACATTTTTAGATATTTAAACTTGCTTATTAGAAACTGATTATTTATTTTATAATATATACAAAGTATGTCTAATCTGGTAATGAGCTGCAAGAAAAAAAATCTCACATGCTTCAATTGTGTTTCGTTAATACCCTTGAAGTTAGCTTTGTTAGATAGTAAACTTTTCACTTGGCACAATGTAAGCATGAAAGAACTGAGTCAGAATGTGCCAAAAAAGCCAATACAATTTTGAATTTCCTAAAAGAAGCACACAACTTGTATATATTATAGAAAAATAACCTAACCACTAAGAAAGATTGAAGACTTTTATGTTATCCTTAGCTATTGATGATATCAGTGCACGGTTTTTGAATTAGTGGTTATGATGCCAGTCAGCTCATGGCTGTGTTCCTGTCTCATAACTCCATTTCAGGTATCCACGGAGCTCGATATAAACTGAACAAAGCAAGCTGTCACAGTTATGTCCTGAAAACACAATTATGGGTAACACTGTGTAATAACAATTTCTTCTGTATTAGATAAGAATTTAAGCAAATTGTTCTTGACATCTGCTGTACAAATACATAAAATTATTCAGGGAATTGAGAATAGGTTTGAAATTTAAAAGGAACCCTAAATTACCACTGTGTGCAAGGACACTGATTCGGTTGATTCATTCATTGTTATCTCATCATGTATGAATTTGGCTTGAAATACCAGTCATGACTGAATTATAAAGCACAGTAACAAGAACCAGTTAAGTAATGGGGAAAGCAGCAGTGACGCATATACAAACAATGCTGATGGATTAAGAAAAAGCAAGTTGAACCATCGGGATAGCAGCAAAGCACGAATATGCAAAGGAACCTAAAGAACTGAACATTATGTGCAGCTGGACCATTGTCCCAATGTAACCACATTCCTGTAGATTATAACATCCAGATGTGTTTCGCTGGAACTCATTCTGATGTATTTTTTATTTTTAGAATCTTAGACAAATATTTTTCCATATCAACAACAATACTTTGAAATACAACTTATGTTTCTTTCAGTGGCGGAGCAAGATTTAGCCAACTCGGGGGGGGAGGGTTATCGAACTTGAAATTTGGCCAACTTGGCAGGAAGGAGGACCAAACTGGTAACTGAGGAATGTTCACATACACTCGGCTGAAGGTCGAGCCAGGAAATGCACAGGCATACTGGCCAAACCCAAAGACTGAAGACAGGTGACAGAGGTTCCTGGGAGTGAAATGGAGGTGATCCTCCAAAGGCACTTTGGCCAACCTCAAGATAATTGGAGGTGGGGGGAGGGAATTATAATCCACCCCTGACCCCCTTCTCCTGCCCGAATCCCTCCCACCTACTGGCTCCGCCACTGGTTTCTTCAGTGTTTTTATTTTTAATGTATGAAAAATGTGCTCACTCGATTCTAAATGGGACCAGTGCCTCACCTGTTCCCCTTGTTTCTATAACATCTTCAAAAATGCTAGTGTTATCAAACCAGTTCTTAGCCATAAGACGGATTGTATATTCAGTTCCAGGTTCTAGCCCTTCTAAGATGTGGAAATTTTGTGAAACATTTACTGCGTCTGAAATCTTCCATTTACCTTTACCTATGGAAATTGCATTCAGAAAATTAACTCCAAAACATTGGTTGGGATTTTAATCCCAAAACAACTCAAGTATAATTAGGTTAAATTATAAAAGTTCTGCCACATTTATCACTATACTTTATTAGTTATTAAATTGCCACCATGGGAATAGGTCACTGGAAACTACATAACAATACATATTATATCGACAATACAATTTGGTATTTATAATAAAAAGTTGCCTATAGCTGCTGCTGATTTGAGAGTGAGTTATAAAGAAATAAACTGCATTGATTTGCTTCATTAATCATAGTTAGTGGGGCTAGTTGAATAGGTACGTTAATAGGCCCATGGGGATTTCATTACAATTTCTGCAAGAATTAGAGAGCGAGAACAGCTTACGGTTATTCATATATGCAACATAAAATTCAGAAGCTGCATGTCCCATTCCTGGAATCCAGCTGATGTTTGCATATGTAGCACTTACAGAAGAACTGATGTTCAGCAAGACTGGAACTATTGAATAAGTAACAAGACAAGCAACATCGCATTAATGCAGCATTGTTATTTGCAGATACAGGAAAGGAAAAAGGAGGGTTAGATTACAACTTTGCCAAAAGCATGCACACTGCAGGGTTTGTCATTAAAGATCAGTTAAAACGAGGTGACCTGTTGGGTGCTGATTAGATTCTGCTCTGCAAATCAGCTATAAATACATGTTTGTCATGGCATTTATATTAATTTCAAACCCTGACATACTGCAGGACGGAACAAAGAAATAAATATGAGCAGAAAACAATAAATGTTTCATTTTTGCAAATTATTCTTTGATGCTGTCCAACAAAGAGACTGATCAGAAGAATGAGAAATGCGTGTTGTTAAATAGGTAATTGATACAAGATCGAATTCAAATGTTTTCTTTTGAAATGATGAATCTGCAGAACAGCTAACTCTACAATGTTCCATTCTGCAGGAAGGTAGCAGCATATAGCAGGCTCTGCAAAAAGAAAAAATGTCAGTTCCATCTTATTAGTTGGTCAGTTGAGAAAGGTTTTGCTAAGCCCCAAGGATACAGCGAAAGACAAATTGGTAAAACTGATGAGATAGTGATTGATAAGATGCAGATTCTACATAGGCATAATTGTAGAAAAATACAATGTTTTTATCTGTCAATATTACAACACTTTTATTGGAATAATGTTCAATATGACCAAGCTTCTCACTTAGGGCTTTGCAGAACTGCCATTAGATGCTGCACAGAGCAAGAATTTCATGAACACAAGGAAATGACTGCTGATAGAAGTGCAATTAAAGTAACAGTTTAGAATAAGCCATGACTCCTCAGTCAGAAAAAAAAGCCAAGCATATTGTTTTCTGGTATCTCAGCCTTCAATATAATTCAAGGTCATCTTAAAATGACTTCATATTAAACACAAGAGCAGAATGTTGATTAATGGTTCATTCTCTATTTCAATAGCATAACCCTTATTTACTTATGTTTCTAGGGCAGAGGGGAATCACATCGGTCACAGGGAATCAACTCTTTCCAAAGTGTAAAAGTCCCCCAAGTCATGAGTTCTATAAGTGTGAATGAGGTACAGAGCTTTTACATACTGGACTGTTCCATCAGTGCCTGGAGCAAAATTGTGCTCATTTTCAAGCATTTTTAGCCCACATTTTTGGGAGACACGATGGTCATTTTACATTTTACTTCCTATATAATCGCCTTGTTTTCACTGCTGTAAAAAATACTTTCGGAGACTGTGAAAATATGACCATGGCTCATTAAATACACTCCCCTATCAGATGGGTACAATCTACATATAGTTTTGTGATAAATGACACATAGCGAGTACATTTGAAAAGTGTTGAAAATGGCGAATTTTCAGTTTTGAATATGGTAATTTTAAAAAGTGCCTGTTTATATGTCATTTGATTGTGTATTTTGCATTTCTCTGGCTTGCTGGTAGTATTCTTTCACTGTGCTCCCTATGGCAAACCTCAACCGTGGAGAACAGATGTAGAAACAGCAGGGAGAAATTTACAAATCTCAATATGCTAATCCATTGTCAACAGAACAAAAAACCCTTAGCACTTGAAACTGTTTCCTATGATATGGCACTTTGAATTTCGTGTTGCTGAAATTCAGGATATTATTCAACTTAATATGAAATACCTATAGAAGACAGAGTATCATTGGCAACTGGGGTAGGGGAAGTAGTTGGAATAGAGAAAGTGGAGGAGAATCCTGAAAAATAAAGCACAGAGATAGGCACATGAGAATTTACAGAACTGTCAACAAATATTGGGAAAGAACAAAATGGGAATGATACTACTTGAACAACACACATTGCAATACTCTTCTGTTGTGTTAAACTAAAAGTAAGTCTATAAAATGGTGCTAATTTTTCAATGTTATTTAAACAATTGGGAACAGAACAAACTATTAATAGTTTGGGTTGGAGCTTTCTGGTGCCTACATGTACAAACAGTGGGCTAAATTTTCACTTTGGCACGCATATTTTGGACTCCATTTTGTGACTTGTGGCCATCGCTATATCTAATGTATTTTATCACACTGTTTACATCTCCCCATTCGTAACAATTATTTAGTATAGGGATTCCAAAATGTTTCCTCCAGAATAAAACTGCCATCCTCAGGTCAAGCACTGATGTATAATGACACCAATTGAGAGTTGGTAACATTGCATTGTCAAGCTCCAGTCATTTCAAAGTAAACGGTTAACTCCACCACAATATGCATTTTCTCACATGCTTAGACTTCAAAGCAAAGGTAGAGATTTCAAAGCAAACAGGGAATAAATGAAACATTGTTGTCATATTTTATATATATATGTGTATATATAATTTGAGACCATGCAATAGAACCAATTAGCTGAAACACGACGAAGTGACGGAGCTTGCCGTGGGCCTCGAAGAAATCTGGCCACAAAGATTTAGCGGGCCCTAGAGCATCGATTTTCCCTATTCCGACATGATTTTCAGTCTGGGGCCAGCAAAAGGGGATCTGTGGCATACAACTGACCGCTGAGCAGCCAATCAGATTGAAGAATTCTCACAGACAGCAAACCAGGAACTAAAAAGCACAGATTATAATTCACTTTTTAATAATTTTACAGAAAGCGAAAGAGAAATTGTGACATGTATATGGGATTAAGATAGAAGCTGAAATATTATAAACAAACTTAATATAAACAAAATTAAATTTTATTTTGATCATTTTTAAAAAATCATGGCATTTTTATCATGGAATGGAAGGAATGACACTTCACACTTATAAAATTAGTTTTTCAGGGCCAGGGAGGTTATTCAGCTGTAATTATGATTTAATACGCCGTTAAAAACTCAGTTACTCCTCATTAAACAAGGCTTAATGATTTTCAATGGCTTTTACAGCGTGAATAGTGCGTAAAAAGTTGAAGGTCACGTCAAATGACTGATTCCGTGTTGGTTGCCTCTGAGAAGACTGCAGCTGTGCACTCTATGCGCTTCCACCTTTAACTGCGCAAGTGTGAACACCAGATATTGCTGGCGAACGCTGACAGTTTCACCATCATTACAACTGCAGATTCCGGGCCATAGCTTCTGTTCTAATTAGCTGTTTTTTTCGGGGCAATTCGATGGTTATTGTCGTAACTGGTGCAAAGGATCATGGAATTTGTGTTCAGCGCAACTCATGCTTCTGCGATCTTTTGCGCTAGTTTTAAAAACATCGTTCTAGAAGCAGGCCTCCCCCACAAAACTGGCCATGCCCCCAGGTCAAGTTCAGCATCATCAGAGGTTTTCACTCACTGCTCATTTACAGGCCTTCGAGGACGCGCCAAAAATTAAGCTGGGTCTCTTGGGCGCAAGGATAATATTGGGAATGTTTTGAAAGGTTTAGAATTTTTAAAAAATTATTGGGGATCGGGTTACTGTACCTTATCTAACTAGAATATAGTTTCGTATATTTTTTAAAAGTAATTTTTAGACATTTAAAATTGTTGCTGGATTGACGCTGAGATTTTAAGGTCCCAAGTTTCCACACGATAAAAAATGGGTGCCCCTCTGAGCTGGGCGCCCGTTTTTCACGCCGAAAAAAAAACGCGCGATTCTGGAGCGCCCTGCAGCTCCATGTCTGTTTGGCGCGGCGCCCAGGGGGGCGGAGCCTACACTCGCGCCGATTTTGTAAGTGGGAGGGGGCGGGTACCATTTAAATTAGTTTTTTTCCTGCCGGTAACCCTGCGCGTGCGCGTTGGAGCGTTCGCGCACGCGCAGTGTGAAGGAAACATTGGCACTCGGCCATTTTTGTAGTTCTTTGTAGCTGTTTAATTTTTGAACATTTTTTAATAAAAGCACATTGCCATCAGCACATCAGCACTGAGGCTTCTTGCAGCAGTGAGAAGGTGCAGGAAGCCTCAGAAAGTTGAGGCAGCCGTTTCCCTCCTCCCCCCCCCCCCGCGGGAACGAACGGCTGCCTCAATTTGTGAGGCTTCCTGCAGCATTCTCCCTGGCTGAAGCACTTTCACACAGGTAGGAAGATGGTTTATTTCATCTTTTCTTTGCTTATAAATTTTTATTCAGCTTGGATTTATTTGTATAATATTTGTAGAAGTATAAATAAGGATTTATTGTAGAATTTAATGAGTTCCCTTCTCCCCCCTTCCCCCCCCCACCTCGTTCTGGACGCCTAATTTGTAACCTGCGCCTGATTTTTTAATGCGTAGACAAGGTTTTTTCAGTTCTACAAAAATCTTCACTTGCTCCATTCTAAGTTAGTTTGGAGTACGTTTTCACTGTGGAAACTTTCAAATCAGGTGTCAGTGGCCGGACACGCCCCCTTTTGAAGAAAAAATTCTGTTCCAAAGTGAAACTGTTCTAACTGACTAGAACTGCAGAAAAAAAAATGTGGAGAATTGCGATTTCTAAGATAGTCCGTTCTCCACCAGTTGCTCCTAAAAATCAGGCGCAAATCATGTGGAAACTTGGGCCCTAAATGTGTATTTTTTGCGCTAAACCCATTTTCAGCTGTATTAATCAAACTTTACCAAGTTACCGCTCTTAAATATATCAAGGAATAATTTTGAAACCCAAAATTTTGAAACAGTAAAATGGTATTAAAATGTGAGATTAGTGATATGCAAAGTAAATTTGAGTGGAAACGTGGGGAAAGAAAAAAAACTTTTCAAAACGGGCGCAATTTTGGGCGCAACTTGCCACCAGAATCATCGATTGGGCCCAAAGCAGAAACTTTACCCCGTTCACTTTTTCCAAAATTAAGTCAAAATCTTACATGATTTAGCACTGGATGAGATTCAAGTATGATACAAAAAATATTTGCACAGTAAACTCTGTAGTACTTGAGCACAAATCACTCTTACTTTATGGATGCCAGTTTTGTTGAAAAGAAAACATCAAAAATCACCATTAATGTGCAGGTCACACCTCCAAACAGTATTTAGAGGACATACAAAGAGATATGAGAACCCGTCCATTACACCAGATTTAATAACTATGTGCCTATTTAACTACTGCCAATGGGCCAGAAATTGCTGCAATGGCGGGTTTTGTGAAGAACAATGTCAATTGGACTTTAACACTCACCACTGACATCACACTACACTTGAGTCACAAATGGTTGGATTTTTTATGAATTAATAGTGGTCTGCGACGTTAATGCGTTATTTTAATGACATGACTTGCCAACAATTTCTGGCCCAATGGGCTGGATTTTCGGGTGTTCTCTGCTCCATTTTTTGCCCCCGAGCGGCAGCAATGGCGGGGGTGAGGTGTCCTGGGTGGGCAGTTAGCTTCCAGCGCCCCGCAGTGATCCTCGGGTCGTGTTTAGCGGCGGCGCGGAGCAGCACCACCCAGAAAAGCTGCGCCCGGTGTGTAAGGCCCCTGGTTGCGACAACGGCACGAGTTTTGACGAATGGCCAACCGGTCCGCTGGAAAGCACACCTCGCGCTGACTGCCTGGCAAATCAGGGTGATCCAACCATCGCGTCGGCGAAGAGGTGAGTAATGGACTCCGAAGGCAAGTGTGATTGTTTTTTCTGTTAAATCTTTTTGCGATTTGTGTTGTGGTGGCGTGGCCAATGTGTTGGGAATGTTTTTGTGGTATTTTTTTAGGTTTACCTCTGGGAGTGCTCCCGGCCAGGCTCTTTAGTTCGGGAGTTTCCCGTTTCCCGTATAACGCCTCACTTAGCGCTGCAAATCCTGACGCAGGGCCCAGCTGCTCAAACTTCACCACTGAGGCGCTAACTTACTGTCCCAGCGCCATTATCAGCCCAAATACATCAAAGCCAAAAATCCAGCCCAAATATCTTTTAGTAATGATTGAAAACAATAACCATTTTCCATCATTTGTCAATGATTTAATGTTATCTGAAGCAAATCATCTCTAATTCTAGTGAATGTTAGTAGTTGCTAGTTATGCTATTTGAACTACATTTGTATTCCATCACCTGTCTTCACTGTGGGTAGGAGAAAATAATCTTTTGAAAGAAAAGAAAGCAAAAATATATTAAAAAATACTAGTTGTTAAAAATGCACTGAGTATCCTGTGGAACAATGCACCACCACGACTAAAGTCTATAGAATTGCAGGAGATCTCTAATTGTGAAGTTTCTAACCAAGTTCAAGGGAAAACTTGATTCTAGGACTGCAAGGTTAGCCTTCAAAATCTTAATTGCAAGGAAGCAATACAACATTTTAAAAACAATTTTCTCAAACCATTTTGTTGACAGATCTGTTTCAAATAAAATGCAACGTTTATCTAACTGCTGGAGCTGAACACACATTTGGGCCAAAGATTTAAGCCAACCAGATACTGGGCCAATTTATTTTGACCAAAGTCAAATTGTGTTCTATTTGGATTCATACAAGTTCTGATTTTATTTACATACTGGGAGAATTCACACTTCCCAGATATAATTCTATTTGCATGGAAAAAAAACATTAAAAATGCGTCACAAAAATTACAAATGTGTACCGTGCCACAGTCACTTCAGAACAGTTTGTGACAAATCGTAATCCATGCGTTAGGAAAAATCAGCAATTGGAGTCGATTAATGGATTTACACTTCCTTTCATGAACAATAATTCAAAGAGAAAACTTCCAACATTTCTCAGGATTTTTAAAAAAGAAAGTTGAAACACTAAGACTAAAACGAAACAAATTGGTAAACTCGACACAATGAAAGCTGTGGGCGGGGAGCGAGGAGGGGAAATACAAAGAACCCAACAAGGTTAATCTATTTGCTACACATAATGTAGTCAACAAATAGAAAGCTGGACTGCAGTGGTTCCAGTTTAGTATAAGCCAGAACTAACATTTTCTTTACAACAGTAAGTTTGAGGAGTTGCCCTGTTGGCTCTCAAAGCAACCATAAATTTTCATTTATACCTTTTACATGGAAAAACATCTGAAGGTGCTCCACGAGAGAGAAATAGACACCAAGCATGTGGGTAGTCAGGGGCAGTGACCAAAATGAGAGTTGAATAGGTCATTTTTAAGTAGGCATTTAAAGGCGAGGAGACAGAGGCCCCAATTTTGGAATTTAGTGCACATGGGCATCCAGCGAGTAGAGCGATCACAACACCGCCCGATATGGTCAGCGGGAAGCCTGAACAATTTTGATGGTCGGGCATTGTTCACATTTAATTGATGAGTTGCCTGCATGATTCAAGCAGTGATCGAGAGCTCACAGTTTTGGGGATCAGGAAATCTAGCCGGGCCAGTCACAGAACTGCAGCTGGGCAGTTGTGGATGGTGATGGGGAGAAAGTGTAGGGGAGAGCTTGGAATTATTGAAAGGGGGTGGGCTGTGTTAGAGAAGAGCAGGGAAAGCAACTACGCTCATTTGGAAGCACGGCAAGTGCCATATAGTCTGTGCTTTCTTTTTGTCAGAACTGTTTCCAGTGAGGGCTTGAAGGGATATTAGTTCTGGTCATTTTCCAATCTGAACAGTGAACGGGTCCGGCACTCCGCTAACTGCATTCTTCTTTACCAAAATGGCCTTGGGGTCCTGACTTTGCCGTATGCCTCCAGTTTTATGTGACAAATAAGGCTTCCACCTGTTTCTGGAAGGAAAGCTGGGCACTTAAATCGAGATTTACAGCAGGCGGGTCTTGAGTAAAAAGTTGCCATCAAGTCGATTCCTGCAATTTTGTTCATGCTACTGCCTCATTCCTGCTGCAAAGTGGGGGAGTAGACAGACCAATATTTGGGTCAATCTGTGATGTGGGGAGGCGAGGCTGTTTCAGAGAATAGGGCCCCAAAATTGCATACCAACTCCGGGAGTGCTAGCGGGAAGTACAAATGCCTTGAATTTCTCCCCATAGGATTGTAACAGGTGAAAGTTCGGCCACCTATGGTGGAATAGAAACACAGAAACATAGAAATTAGGTGCAGGAGTAGGCCATTCGGCACTTCGAGCCTGCACCACCATTCAATAAGATCATGGCTGATCATTCAACCTCAGTATCCCTTTCCTGCTTTCTCTCCATACCCCTTGATCCCTTTGGCCGTAAGGGCCATATCTAACTCCCTTTTGAATATATCTAACGAACTGGCCTCAACAACTTTCTGAGATAGAGAATTCCACAGCTTAACCACTCTCTGAGTGAAGAAGTTTCTCCTCACCTCGGTCCTAAATGGTTTACTCCTTATTCTTAGACTGTGACCCCTGGCTCTGGAGCTCCCCAGCAACGGGAACATTCTTCCCGCCTCTAACCTGTCCAATCGCATCAGAATTTTATATGCTTCTATGAGATCCCCTCTCATTCTTCTAAACTCCAGTGGATAGAAGCCCAGTTGATCTAGTGTCTCCTCATATGTCAGCCCCGCCATCCCAGGAATCAGTCTGGTGAACCTTCGCTGCACTCACCCAATAGCAAGAACGTCCTTCCACAGATTAGGAGACCAAAACTGAACACAATATTCCAGGTGAGGCCTCACCAAGGCCCTGTACAACTGCAGTAAGACCTCTCTGCTCCGATACTCAAATCCTCCAGCTATGAAGGCCAACACGCCAATTGCCTTCTTCACCGCCTGCTGTACTTGCATGCCAAACTTCAATGACTGATGTACCATGACATCCAGGTCTCATTGCACCACCCCTTTTCTTAATCTGTCACCATTCAGATAATATTCTGTCTTCCTGTTTTTGCCACCAAAGTGGATAACCTCACAATTATCCACATTATACTGCATCTGCCATGCATTTGCCCACTCACCTAACCTGTCCAAGTCACCCTGCAGCCTCTTAGCATCCTCCTCACAGCTCACACCGCTAGCCAGCTTACTGTCATCTGCAAACTTGGAGATATTACATTCAATTCCTTCATCTAAATCATTAATGTATATTGTAAATAGCTGGGGTCCCAGCACTGAACCCTGCGGCACCCCACTAGTCACTGCCTGCCATTCTGAAAAGGACCCGTTTATTCCAACTCTCTGCCTCCTGTCTGCCAACCAGTTCTCTATCCATGTCAGTACATTACCCCCAATACCATGTGCTTTAATTTTGCACACTGATCTCTTATGTGGGACCTTGTCAAAAGCCTTTTGAAAGTCCAAATATACCACATCCACTGGTTCTCCCTTGTCCACTCTACTAGTTACATCCTCACAAAATTTCAGAAGATTTGTCAAGCATGATTTCCCTTTCATAAATCCATGCTGACTTGGACCGATCCTGTCACTGCTTTCCAAATGCGCTGCTATTTCATCTTTAATAATTGATTCCAACATTTTCCCCACTACCGATATCAGGCTAACTGGTCTGTAAATCCCTGTTTTCTCTCTCCCTCCTTTGTTAAAAAGTGGTGTTACATTAGCTACCCTCCAGTCCATAGGAACCGATCCAGAGTCAATAGAATGTTGGAAAATGACCACCAATGCATCCACTATTTCTAGGGCCACTTCCTTAAGTACTCTGGGATGCTGCCTATCAGGCCCTGGGGTTTTGTCGGCCTTCAATCCCATCAATTTCCCTGACACAATTTTCTGACTGATAAGGATTTATCAGTTCCTCCTTTTAGGTAGCCCCTCGAATCAATAGTATTTCCGGAAGGTTATTTGTGTCTTCCTTCGTGAAGACAGATCCAAAGTATTTGTTCAATTGGTCTGCCATTTCTTTGCTCCCCATTATAAATTCACCTGATTCTGACTGAAAAGGGCCTACGTGGTTTTTGCATCTTTTTCTCTTCACATATCTATAGAAGATTTTGCAATCAGTTTTTATGTTCCCTGCAAGCTTCCTCTCATACTCTATTTTCCCCCTCCTAATTATACCCTTTGTCCTCCTCTGCTGAATTCTAAATTTCTCCCAGTCCTCAGGTTTGCTGCTTTTTTTGGCCTATTTATATGCCTCTTCCTTGGATTTAACACTATCCCTAATTTCCCTTGTTAGCCACGGTTGAGCTACCTTCCCCTTTTTATTTTTACTCCAGACAGGGATGTACCATTGTTGAAGTTCATCCATATAATCTATAAATATCTGCCTTTGCCTATCCACTGTCAACCCTTTAAGTATCATTTGCCAGTCTATTCTCACCAATTCACGTGGCATACCATCGAAGTTACCTTTCCTTAAGTTTAGGACCCTAGTCTCTGAATTAACTGTGTCATTCTCCATCTTAATAAAGAATTCTACCATATTTTGGTCACTCTTCCCCAGGGGGCCTCGCACAACAAGACTGCTAATTAGTCCTCTCTCATTTCACAATACCCAGTCGAGGATGGCCAACTCTCTAGTTGGTTCTTCGACATTTTGGTCTAGAAAGCCATCCCTAATACACTCCAGGAAATTCTCCTCCACCGCATTGCTCCCAGCTTGGTTAGCCCAATCTATATGTAGATTAAAGTCGCCCATGATAACTGCTGTACCTTTATAGCACGCATCCCTAATTTCTTGTTTGATACTGTCCCCAGCCTCACTACTACTGTTTGGTGGTCTGTACACAACTCCCACTAGCGTTTTCTGCCCTTTGTTATTCCGCAGCTCTACCCATACAGATTCCACATCATCCAGGCTAATGTCCCTCCTTACTATTGTGTTAATTTCCTCTTTAACCAGCAACGCTCCTTTTCCTTTCTGTCTATGCTTCCTGAATGTTGAATACCCATGGATGTTGAGTTACCAGCCTTGGTCACCTTGGAGCCATGACTCCGTAATTCCAATTTTATCAAAATCGTTAATAGCTGCTTGCGCAGTTAATTCATCCAACTTATTACGAATACTCCTCACATTGAGGCACAGAGCCTTCAGGCTTGTCTTTTTAACACTCTCTGTCCCTTTACAATTTTTCTGTAATGTGGCCCTTTTTGATTTGTGCCTTGGGTTTCTCTGCCCTCCACTTTTACTATTCTCCTTTCTATTGTTTGCTTCTACCTCCATTTTATTTCCCTCTGTCTCACGGCATAGGTTCCCATCCCCCTGCCATATTAGTTTAACCACTCCCCAACAGCACTAGCATGGTATCCACAGAAGGGTGGAGTTGGAGGAATGAAGAGCTCAGGTATTGGTGGAGGAGTTCACAGCAGTTGGATGGGATGAGGCCAAAGAGGCTTTTATCGATAATAGGATTTAGGAATCGATCTGTTGGGGAAGCCAGCACAGGCCAGCCAGAATTAGAGTGATAGCCAATTGAGATTTAGTGGGGACAGGCAACAGGCAGAAGAATTTTCAATGAGCCAGAGTTTTGGAAAATGAAACTTGGGACGACATACAAGAAATCAAGTCAAAATATGAGAAAAATACAGGTGAGGATTCATAACAAATTGTGTCAGTCCCAATTAGGAGGTTTAAAGTTTTTATCTCTTTGAGTAATATACGGGGGCGGATTTTCGGCGGGTTTGCGATCAGGGTTTTCGCTGTGATTCGATGCTCCGCCGCGAAAAGCGGGTCGCAAAGCCCAGGGCGTGATCCTTGGGCACCTGGTTGCGGCAGCGCTTCCAAGTGCCGCCGGGGAGAAGTGCGCCAACGTGCAACGAAGCAGATTGCGTTTGTGTCCGAGTTTCAGCTCTCTCCCAACCCGTACGCCGCGCCCAGAATAGCGACAGGTCAAACCTAACGGTGCAGCCCTGCCAGCAACGGTAAGTGTGAAAACCTGCAAAAAAAGGCAAGTTAAAGTTTTTATTTTTTTATTTTTTTTCAGTGATTTGATAGATAAGGGTATTGGGAATGTTGTCTGATTGTTATTTTTTGTTTCCCCCCCCCCCGCCTCTCCCAAGGCCTCTCTCGCAGCACTCCAGGCCCCAGACTAAAGTTGCCGAAACTCGCGTTTTGCGTCGTGAATGCTTGTGCAACGCCTCCCTTACCGATGCGTCCCTGGAGCAGATGTAAAGGTAGAAAGTTCGGGCTAAAAACGGTAGTGCAGCGAAAATGGTAACTTTCAGGTATCGCTCCCATTTTCATCGAAAAACCCCGAAAGCCAAAAATCCGGCCCACAGAGCCAACTATCCTGACTGGGAATCTTCAGAAATTTCTGAGATTATCGGGCATTAGAGTTTGCTGTCTGAGGTAGGATTACATCGAAATTATAACCAGAAGCAGGCTGTTTGGCCCAACCAGCCTGTGTTGGCATTTATCCTCCACATAGGCAGTAATCCTAAGCCACGTATCTGCTCCTTGATATCCTTCTCTGTTGTAAACACTGAAGTTATGTGCTTCTTACGTATCCCCACCAGTTTCTGCCTGTTCTCTACGAACGCACTATCCTGTCCACACGGGTCCCGCTCAACACAATTCTTTGTTTAAACTGAAACATTCGTAGAATACTTTACTGTTCTGTTTTATATTTTCTGGAAATTCTCTCCTCACACTCCATCCTTAATATGTTTCCTTACTATCTCATATTTTTACATTTTTAATTTAAGATAAATTCAGCTCCATAGGATTGCACTTTCTCAGGTGATTGTGGAGAGTCATTGATGATGGCAGTGGAGAGTTTTCGGACCAATCATGCTGTCCCTGATGAAGGATGAGCATTGTTACGGATTTCATGTTGGAAACATAGAAACACAGAAAATAGGTGCAGGAGTAGGGCATTCGGCCCTTCGAGCCTGCACCACCATTCAATAAGATATGGCTGATCATTCCCTCAGTACCCCTTTTCTGCTTTCTCTCCATACCCCTTGATCCCTTTAGCAGTAAGGGCCATATCGAACTCCCTCTTGAATATATCCAATCAACTGGCATCAACAAATCTCTGCGGTAGGGAATTCCACAGGTTAACAAGTCTCTGTCCTAAATGGCTTATCCCTTATCCTTAGACTATGTCCCCTGGTTCTGGACTTCCCCAACACCAGGAACATTCTTCCTGCATCTAACCTGTCCAGTCCCATCAGAATTTTATATGTTTCGATGAGATCACCTCTCATCCTTCTGAACTCCAGTGAATACAGGCCCAGTCGATACAGTCTCTCCTCATATGTCAGTCCTGCCATCCCGGGAATCAGTCTGGTGAACCTTCACTGCACTCCCTCAATGGCAAGAACGTCCTTCCTCAGATTAGGAGACCAAAACTGAACATAATATTCCAGGTGAGGCCTCACTAAGGCCCTGTACAACTGCAGTAAGACCTCCCTGCTCCTTTACTCAAATCCCCTAGCTATGAAGGCCAACATATCATGTGCCTTCTTCACCGCCTGCTGTACCTGTATGCCAACTTTCAATGTCTGATGTACCATAACACCCAGGTCTCGTTGCACCTTCCCTTTTCCTAATCTGCCGCCATTCAGAGAATATTCTGCCTTGTGTTTTTGCCACCAAAGTGGATAGTCTCACATTTATCCATATTATACTGCATCTGCCATGCATTTGCCCACTCACCTAACCTGCCCAAGTCACCCTGCAGCCTCTTAACGTCCTCCTCACAGCTCACACCATCACCCAGCTTAGTGTCATCTGCAAACTTGGAGATATTATACTCAATTCCCGCATCCAAATCATTAATGTATATTGTAACTAGCTGGGATCCCAGCACTGAGCCCTGCGGCACCCCACTAGCCACTGCCTGCCATTCTGAAAAGGACCCGTTTATCCCAACTCTCTGCTTCCTGTCTGCCAACCAGTTCTCTATCCACGTCAGTATATTACCCCCGAAACCATGTGCTTTAATTTTGCACGCTAATCTCTTGTGTGCGACCTTGTCAAAAGCCTTTTGAAAGTCCAAATACACCACATTCACTGGTTCTCCCTTGTCCACTCTACTAGTGACATCCTCAAAAATTTCTAGAAGATTTTCCAAGCAGGATTTCCCTTTCATAAATCCATGCTGACTTGGACCGAACCTGTCACTGCTTTCCAAATGTGCTGCTATTTCATCTTTAATAATTGATTCCAACATTTTCCACACAACTGATATCAGGCTAACCGGTCTATAATTACCCGCCTTTTCTCTTCCTCCCTTCTCAAAAAGTGGTGTTCCATTAACTACCCTCCAGTCCATAGGAATTGATCCAGAGTCGATAGACTGTTGGAAAATGATCACCAATGCATCCACTATTTCTAGGACTACTTCCTTAAGTACTCCCAATGCAGACTATCAGGCCCCGGGGATTTGTCGGCCTTCAATCCCATCAATTTCCCGAATACAATTTCCCGCAATTAAGGATTTCCTTCAGTTCCTCCTTCTCACTAGACCCTCGGTCCCTTAGTATTTCTGGAAGGTTATTTGTGTCTTCCATTGTGAAGTCAGAACCAAAGTATTTGTTTAACTGGTCTGCCATTTCTTTGTTCCCCATTATAAATTCACCTGAATCTGACTGCAAGGGGCCTACATTTGTTTTCACTAATCTTTTTCTCTTCACATATCTATAGAAGCTTTTACAGTCAGTTTTTATGTTCGCAGCAAGCTTCCTCTCACACTCTATTTTCCCCCTCCTAATTAAACCCTTTGTCCTCCTCTGCTGTGTTATAAAATTCTCCCAGTCCTCATAATGGAACATTCTGATGAAAACTGGGATGAGCAGACTCTTTAATGAGGTTCTATTCGCATGCTGTGTTTTTTTTAAATTTGAGATTCACAAGTTATTTCTGTGTGGGTCCAGATATTCTGTAACCTTTACAACTTTAAATAATTATTCCATTTACGGTAATGCATGAATCATTAAAACTATGGTGGTAATTTTAATCGCGCTCACCCGGAAGCTGACCGGATTGGGTCGGCCACCCATTTTACACCCCACCTGATTTTACACTACGTTGCCTTCAATGAGGAATAAAATCAGTTGAAACATAGAAACATAGAAAATAGGTGCAGGAGTAGGCCATTCGGCCCTTCGAGCCTGCACCACCATTCAATATGATCATGGCTGATCATGCAACTTCAGTACCCCAATCCTGCTTTCTCTCCATACCCTTTGATCCCTTTAGCCGTAAGGGCAATATCTAACTCTCTTTTGAATATATCTAACGAACTGGCCTCAACAACTTTCTGTGGTAGCGAATTCCACAGGTTCACAATGCTCTGAGTGAAGAAGTTTCTCCTCATCTCGGTCCTAAATGGCTTACCTCTTATCCTTAGACTGTGACCCCTAGTTCTGGACTTCCACAACATCAGGAACATTCTTTCTGCATCTAACCTGTCCAATCCTGTCAGAATGTTATATGTTTCTATGAGAACCCCTCTCATTCTTCTAAATTCCAGTGAATATAAGCCGAGTCGATCCAGTCTTTCTTCATATGTCAGTCCTGCCATCCCAGGAATCAGTCTGGTGAACCTTCGCTGCACTCACTCAATAGCAAGAATGTCCTTCCTCAGATTAGGAGACCAAAACTGCACACAATATTCAAGGTGTGGCCTCACCAAGGCCCTGTACAACTGCATTAAAACCTGCTCCTACACTCAAATCCTCTTGCTATGAAGGCCAACATGCCATTTGCCTTCTTCACCGCCTGCTGTATCTGCATGACAACTTTCAATGACTGATGTACCAGGACACCCAGGTCTCATTGCACCTCCCCTTTTCCTAATCTGTCACAATTCAGATAATATTCTGCCTTCCTGATTTTGCCACCAAAGTGGATAACCTCACTTTTATCCACATTATACTGCATCTGCTATGCATTTGCCCACTCACCTAACCTGTACAAGTCACCCTGCAGCCTCTTAGCATACTCCTCACAGCTCACACTGCCACCCAGCTTAGTGTCATCTGTAAACTTGGAGATATTACATTCAATTCCTTTGTCTAAATCATTAATGTATATTGTAGATAGCTGGGGTCCCAGCACTGAACCCTGCGATACCCCACTAGTCACTGCCTGCCATTCTGAAAAGGGCACGTTTATTACCACTCTTTGCATCCTGTCTGCCAACCAGTTCTCTATCCACATCAATACATTACTCCCAATACCATGTGCTTTAATTTTGCACACTAATCTCTTGTGTGCGACCTTGTCAAAAGCCTTTTGAAAGTCCAAATACACCACATCCACTGGTTCTCCCTTGTCCACTCTATTAGTTACACCCTCAAAAAATTCTATAAGATTTGTCAACCATGATTTCCCTTTCATAAATCCATGCTGACTTGGACCGATCCTGTCACTGCTTTCCAAATGCGCTGCTATTACATCTTTAATAATTGATTCCAACATTTTCCCCACCACCGATGTCAGGCTAACCGGTCTACAATTCCCTGTTTTCTCTCTCCCTCCTTTTTTAAAAAGTGGTGTTACATTAGCTACCCTCCAATCCATAGGGACTGATCCAGAGTGAATAGAATGTTGAAAAATGACCACCAATGCATCCACTATTTCTAGGGCCACTTCCTTAAGTACTCTGGGATGCAGACTATCAGGCCCCGGGGATTTATCGGCCTTCAATTCCATCAATTTCCCAAACTCAATTTCCTGATTAAAAGGGATTTCCTTCAGTTCCTCCTTCTCACTAGACTCTCGGTCCCCTAGTATTTCAGGAAGGTTATTTGTGTCTTCCTTAGGAAGAAAGAACCAAAGTATTTGTTTAATTGGTCTGCCATTTCTTTGTTCCTGATTCACCTGATTCTGACTGCATGGGATCTACATTTGTCTTCACTAATCTTTTTCTCTTCACATATCTATAGAAGCTTTTGCAGTCAGTTTTTATGTTCCCTGCAAGCTTACTCTCATACTCTATTTTCCTCCTCCTAATTAAACCCTTTGTCCTCCTCTGCTGAATTCTAAATTTCTCCCAATCCTCAGGTTTGCTGCTTTTTCTGGCCAATTTATATGCCTCTTCCTTGGATTTAACACTATCCCTAATTTCCCTTGTTAGCCACGGTTGAGCCACCTTCCCCGTTTTATTTTTACGCCAGACAGGGATGTACAATTGTTGAAGTTCATCCATGTGATCTTTAAATGTTTGCCATTGCCTATCCACCGTCAACCCTTTAAGTATCATTCGCCAGGTGTAAAATGGATAGTCGACCCAAACATGCCTGTTTCCTGCAATGCACTGCACTGAGAGTTGGTTAAAATGATCTCCCCCCCACCCCGTATGTCTCAGGATCAAACTATTTATCATTACCGATATTTTCCCTTGCTTTTCTACATAAACCTCTGACAGAATCAGAATTGAGTTAAATAGATCTGAAACAGCACATCCCCATTATTTTTGGTTTGATAGTCCGATGCATTTCGACTTTGTTGGGTTGTGCATAATGAGTATGATAAAAGCTGCCATTTAACAGCTAAAGAGGCTGTACATAATAAATGAATGAAAATTGGCCTTTAGTAGCTAATTAATGCGGCACTGGTTGTTCGTAATTCGATTGCTGAAATCGGGCATTGAAATCAGCAGATTTCAACTGTACTCGGAGGTTAGCTGGTTTAGCAATTCTCTCAGCTTGTAAAAAGCCAAACCATACTACAACTGCTGGAAATCTGAAATAAAAACAGAAAATGCTGGAAACATTCAGCAGACCACTCAGTATCAGTATGCCTGACATGAGACTCCCAAAGCAAGCGCTCTACTCGGAACTCCTTCACGGCAAACGAGCCAAAAGTGGGCAGAGGAAACATTTCAAGGACACCCTCAAAGCCTCCTTGATAAAGTGCAACAACCCCACCGACACCTGGGAGTCCCTATTGAAAGACCGTCCGAAGAGGAGGAAGAGCATCCGGGAGGGTTGCTGAGCACCTCGAGTCTCATCGCCGAGAGCAGGCAGAAATCAAGAGCAGGCAGCGGAAAGAGCGGCAAACCAGACTCCCCACCCTTTCCCTCAACCACTGTCTGTCCCACCTGTGACAGGGACTGTGGTTCTTGTATTGGACTGTTCAGCCACCTAAAGACTCATTTTTAGAGTGGAAGCAAGTCTTCCTCGATCCGAGGGACTGCCTATGATGATGATGATCAGTCGAGAGCAGACAAATTAACGTTTCTGGTATAACCCTTCATCCTTTTCAGTTTTCAGTTCAGTTGCACTATGAAAGACTTTAGAACTACTTTCTTGACAATACATTGCTGTCAGAAAAAAATCATGCTTGGGTGTCAAGATGTCTTGTAAATCAAGCTGAAAATTACACCTGGTGAACTGAGAATGTATTGTCAGAGATTGATTAGCTACTATACGTTCCACAAAGCATTCTCCACTGTCTGGAGAATCTGGAGTAAGCTAGTGTTCAATAATATCTGTTCCCACTCTGAAGCAGCACCCTGTTGCGGCCCAAAGCTCAGAAACTGGCACCACTGCACTGAGTAATTGTTGGAAACTGACCCAATGAAAGAAGCAATCTGACAGATATGCAAAGAAGGATGGGAGATATACTGCACCACTTGGTGTTAGTGTGCAGTGGAGTAGATCAGAAGCTAGAATCTTCCAGTTGATGTGCACTCGAAATTTCTTTACATCAATGCAGTCAGGTGCAGTATAGGCCCAGCCATTTTTTTTCCATCTCCCCAGTCCACTGTTTACTCTTCTTTCTGGTCCTTAATATATATTTCTTTCCTACTTTACTAACTTTTGGGTCTGTATTCTCAGCATTGTATTTGTCTGACTTGTTTTCTCTAATTCTTTTTCTCTAATTTCTATATCCAACACTTATATTCATCATCATCACAGGCAGTCCCTCGCAATGAGGATGACTTGCTTCCACGCCAAAAAAGGATGAGTTTACAGGTGTTTCAATGAAGGACCTAAAATTCCAGATCCCGAACTACATCCTGAAGGGTGGAAGATGCCTGTGTGTGGATTTTTTAAATGTGATGTGACCATTGCACACCAGCCGCCACACGGGCTGAACAGAGCTAGGTCTTGGTCCAGGGGCAAGGGTTACCCAGGACGACTGGAGACCTGCTCTGCTGTTTGCTCACACCACATTTTGCTCTTAATGTCTGCCAGCTCCTTTAATAGTTTTGCCTGTCACCTTATGGTCTTCGAATGTCCAGCACTTTTGAGCACCAAACGGACGCGCCAATCCTGTCATGGAGGGGCTAAAATGAACACTATGGGGCACTGAAGAGTTTACAGTGGTCTAAGCAAACTGCATGTGTATGCAACACGGAACGTTTGAACGTGTGCAGTGGCTGAATTCAGTAATGGGAAGACTGCAAATAAACAAAACACAAGATTGAATCTGGTAAGAGGAAGGAAATCTGTGAAGAGGATAAAAGGATCCCTTTTAAATTATAAACTATTACAATATGGGACAAAACAGGTTGAGGAATCAACATTTTCATGCTAGGAGAAAGTTGGAGATTAAACGAGGGAAAACGAGGGTGGAAAACAAGATGATTTCTCACTTTTTTTCAGGGATACAATTGGTTCATTTTTGTAAATATTTGGAGAAAAAGTAGCATGTACAGTGTTTATATTTGTGTTTGAATATTTTATTTGCCTGGTTGCTTTTTAGTGAATGTAATATTTGAGCTAATAAATATATTTCACATCCAATGAACATTTCAGGCACTTAACTATGCTGCTTGGGCATATCAGACTCACAACAGATGGAAAGCTTTAATTATATAGGTAAATTGAGAGTGTGCACCTTTGTATTATTGCATTGTGTTTAATTCAAGCAGCCATTGTTTCTGAGCAATGCACTTTAAACTGACATTAAATATATAAAACCGCTTGCAGAATATTCCTCTGACCGTGGCTTTTCACAGTTTATTATTTCCACTATACTTCGAATCATAGAATGGTTACAGCCAGATGAAGGCCATTTGGCCCATCAAGCCCATGCTGACTCTCAGCCAGTCCCACTCCCCTGCCCTTTCCCTGTAGCCTTGCAAATCTTTTTCCCTCAGATAGTTATCCAACTCCCTTTTGAGTCTGCCTCCACCGCCCTTTCCAGTTGTGCATTCCAGATCCCAACCACTCGCTGTGTAGAAAAAGCTTTTTCTTACATCGCCTTTGGTTCCTCTGCCAATCCCCTTAAATCTGAGTCCTCTGGTTCTCAACTCTTCCACCAATGAGAACAGTTTCTCTCGACCTACTCTGTCCCTCATGATTTTGAATGTCTCGATCAAATCCCCTCTCAATCTCTGCTCCAAGGAGAACAACCCCAGCTTCTCCAGTCTGTCCACGTCACTGAAGTCCCTCATCCCTGGAACCATTCTCGTAAATCTTTTCTGCATCCTCTCTAAGGCCTTCACATCCTTCCTAAAGTGCAGTGCCCAGAATTGGACACAATACTACAGTTGGGGCCGAACCAGTGTTTTATTAAGGTTCATCATAATTTACACACTTTTGTACTCTGTACCTCTACTTATGAAGCCCAGAATCCCGTAAGCCTTTTTAACTGCTTTCTCAACTTGCCCTGCTTCCTTCAATAATTTATGCACACATAATCCAAGTTCTCTCTGTTCATGCACCCCCTTTAGGATTGTACCCTTTAGTTTATATTTCCTCTCCTCATTCTTTCTACCAAAATGTATCACTTTGCACTTTTCTGCATTAAATTTCACCTGCCACATGTCCGCCCATTCCCCCAGCCAGTCTATGTCTTTCTGAAGTCTATCACTATCCTCCTCACTGTTCACTTTGCTTCCAAGTTTTGTGTCATCTGAAAATTTTGACATTGTGCTTTGTACACCCATGTCCAAATCATTAATGTATATCAAGAAAAGCAGTGGTCCCAGTCCCGACCCCTGGGGAACACCACTGTATACCTTCCTCCATTCCAAAAATAACCGTTCATCACGACTCTCTGTTTCCTGTCACTGAGCCAATTCCGTATCCATGCTGCCACTGTCCCTTTTATTCCATGGGCTTCAATTTTTCTGGCAAGCCTATTATGTGGCACTTTGTCGAACGCCTTTTGGAAATCCATGCATACTACGTCAACCACATTACCTTCATCAACCCTCTCTGTTACCTCATCAAAAAACTCAATCAAGTTGTTTTAACACGATTTGCCTTTAACAAATCCGTGCTGGCTTTCCTTAATGAATCCACATCTATCCAAATAACTGTTAATTTTGTCCCTGATTATCGTTTCTAAAAATTTCCCCACTACCGAGGTTAAACAGACCGGCCTGTAGTTGCTGGGTTTATCCTTACAACCTTTTTTGAACACGGGTGCAACATTTGCTTAACTTAAGGTGATTGGCTTTTTTAAAATTTGTCTTATTTATTGGTTTGCAATAGAGACATTATTATTTTCGTGATGTGACATTGGCTTTGATGTATTTTTGCCTATTTTTGATCAAAAGAAGCAGATGAACCAAAGGTGCTTTGCTCATCAGATTCACTTTTCCAGTCCTGTTTCCTACAACTGTAGAGGCCTTTGTTACATCGTGAGTTGAAGACATTTACATAATTGCCATTTATCAGTTTTAAAATGATATGGTATTTCAAATAATGGATATGCTTTTGGTTTCACATTTATTTAACTGGAACAAAGGCTTAATCTTCAAAATCTCATCTGGAATGTTCTATGCCATTTATTCTAATGTGCAACAGTATTTCTTTAGTGCTGAAGGAGAATGAAATAGTCATTAGAATTTACGAAACTATAGTAAAGATGATAAAAATATATTAAATGCTTTATGTTCAGTCTTAAATGAACCAAGAAATCATGGCCTATTGGTTATAAATGTTCAACATGAAACACTGCATCCAACTCCCATTAACATAGACAGAAGCAACAGCATGGAAACAATATTATAGATCACCTTATAGAATTAGATGTATGCATATTTTATATATTCGAACATGCAGTATTTTAATTTGGACGGAGAAAAACAGCATTTGACAAAATAGCTGCTGCTTTAGTGTAACAGCTAAAAATGTAATTCCAACAAATTATCTGATTTTGCTTTGCTGCTGAACAAGCCACTTGAAATAACCTAGCACATCAAGTGTTGGACCTGGAATTAGCTTGGTTCATATAAGCTGCTTAACTCGGCTGGGTACAGAATAATGAAAGTTCATACATTAAGGTTGAATGTTTGATCCAGATAATTAAATATAGTGGTACTGTAAGTAATGATTCCAGCAGGAGAGAATTATCAGACTAATAAGGAAGAGCAGAAATTCACACCATTCTCTATTTAGTAATTACTTGGGAATATTCTTTTGAAGGTTGCTGGCAAATCTTTCTTCCAATTAATGAACAGGAGTTTGAAGTTGTTTCACTCAATTTTTAAATAAACTCAAGCTGCAGCTTGATTACTTTACAACCCTTACATTTCTGATGTAAAATTATCTATGTAACGTTTTGCTATACTGGTTGCTGTTGAATGTAGCATATCCCAAGGGATCATGTTCACTCAAAGCAGCATGCCCTAAAAGTAGATCATCATATTCCAAAGTATAGCTGTATTACTCCAGCAGAAGTATGGAAGACATTCAGTTTTCAGCCTAATATACTCTTTGATTTGCTATAATTTAATGATGGTTCAGTAGTAAACTAATTTAAAAGGCATTCAATGTACCTCACAACACGCATTAAAGTATCAAGCACTGCTTGAATGTGACATTGAATTATCGTACATTTTCCAACATATCATTTTTTTTCCATCATTTATTACAGTCAGTAATATTTTGTTTCCCTTGTATGGCAAGACACTTCATCCCAGTACAGCATAGGAGCAGGAGTAGGCCATTCAGCCCCTTCAGTCTGTCCTGCCACTCAATTAGATAATGACTGATCTGTACCTCAACTTCAAATACCCATCTTCGACCCATATCCATTGATACCATTACCAATCTCAGTCTTGTAAATTTCAATTGACCCAGCATCTACAACCTTTTGGGAAGCGCGATTCAGGTTTCCACTAGCCTTGTGTGAAAAAATGCTTTTTGACTGCAATCTTAAATAGCTTAGCTCTAATTTTAAGATTATGCCATCTTGTTCTTAACTCCCCCACCATTTAAATAATTTTTCTGTAACTACCCTATTGAATTCCTTTATCATTTGAACACCTCAATTAGATTGCCCTTAAACTCATGAGATTACAAGCCAAGTTTATGCAATCTATCCTCATAATTGAACCCTTTAAGCCCTTATATAATTCTGATGAATATGTACTGTACTCCTTCCAAGATCAATAGACCTTACCAGACATTTGCTGCCCAAAACTGAACGCTGTACTCCAGATAGTGTCTGACCAAGGCTCTGTACAAATGAAGCATAACTTTGTCACTTCTGAATTCCAATCCCTGGAGATAAAGGCCCACATTACAGTGTACTTTTGGATTCTTTTTGTAGCTTTTAGTGATTTGGACACCCATTGCTTCTCCACAGCTCCTAGCCTCTCACCATTGAGAAAATATTCTGATTTGTCTTTCTCAGATGCACAGTACATCACCTTGTACAGTGCACACTTGCCCAGATTGAACTCCCTCTACCATAGTTTTTCCCACTCACTTAGTCTGTCTTTGCAACAGCCTGCTCCAGTCCACTCAGTTGACTGTCTGTTATCTAACTTAGTGTTATCTGCAAACTTGGATATCCAACTCTCTATTCCTTTATTCAAGTCATTAATATGTGTGGTGAAAGCAGAGGCCCCTGTACAGATCCCCAGGAAACACCACTGGTCACATCCTGCCAATCAGACAACGAATCTGTATCCATACTCTCTGTGTGCGACCTACCAAACAATTACCAACCCATGTCACAAGGTTGCGTCCAATTCCATTCGCTCTCATTTCTGATAATCTCTTGTGCAGAACCTTGTTCTCTGGACGTCTATGAAAACAACATCCATACTCCCCTATCCACTACCAGTTAATGACCTCCTCAAAAAATTAAGTTAGATTAGTCAGCCATGACGTACCCTTCACAGATCCATGCTGACTCTCTGTGATCAGCTCTTACATGCTCAAGTGCTCACTCATTCCATCTCCAATGATTGATTCCAGTGACTGTCCCATCATTTGATTTTAAACTGACAGGTTTGTGGTTATTGGGTTTCCTCCTCCCTTCCTTCTTAAATAATGACGTGACATTTACAATTTTCCAATCCAACTGCGCAATTTCTGAATCTAGAGAACTGTGGAAAATTATGACTAATGCGTCTGCAATTTCCTCACGTATTTCTTTCAATACCCTGGGGTGGAAACCTTCAGTTCTTGGAGATTTGTCTATGTTAAGTCACATTATTTCCATCATTACCATTTTTTCTGCCTTATATTACATCCACAAAGATCCGACCCACGAGTGATGTTAGGTTCTGTTGTACTGCTTGTTTTTCCTCTATTGTGAATCCGAATACAAATGACTCATTGTTCCACAACCTAATTGCATTATGCAATCAAAGTTCTGAGGCGGTTGTTGTTTAGTATTGCGAGGAGCTGCCGATGATGATGATTGGTGGTACGCATGTAGGTTGCAGAATGGTTGTGATTGCACACAGATTAAAAAATACTACCATTAAATACAATAATTTACAGAATATATTCTTGTAATTGCTGGTTAGAATTTGGAATTTAATACGGAACAGATTTTTCACAGTTATATTCTATATATAAAGTTTTACAGAATTTTAGTTTATTGTTGTGCCTCTAATTTATCCATTTTCATTTGCCATTTTTTATGAAATGAAAGACCGACTAAAATGAGTGAAACAAATAAAAAAAACCTTATTGTTCAGTATACAGCGAATGCATTATCACAAACAGCTGCTCTAAATTATGCACAAAGATTAATAGTTGATGAGCAACAGAGATTTTTATGAATTCAATAACGAGCAGTTCAAAGATCCTTGAATTCAATACAGGCATATTCTGCAATAATCACTTATTTACTACAGATTCCAATTTGCAAACATAGTTGTCTTACCTCCTTTCATAACTGTTGTCCCTTCTTCTGTCATAAGTTTCCCAGGTCCAGCTTTGGTGTAAGCGCTCAGGTAGAACTTATATTTGCTGCTGGTGTCTAGGTCAGAAACGACTATCTTGGTTGTATTAGGGTCCGTAATATTAATAGTATTCAGGGCACCAATTTCTTCTGTGTCGTTAACTGTAAAATAAAAGATGTCGTCATTATGTAGTTCAGAGTCTGTATCCGGAAGATACAAAGAAAATAATTTCCTGTGTTAGTTTAACAACTAATTGAAGTAAATAAATAGCTACAGGAAAACCGTGCTTTTGTTTGATGTACTCCTGTTTGACGTTTTTGTTAAATATGCATAATAAATAGAATACTGGTCTTTTCCTCTCGCAGCAGGTTGGTTAACGCATACCTTCTCCGAAAGCAGCAAGTTACTATAGAGGACCATCTTCTTGCTCCATTCTCGGTGTATTTCTAGAGTTCTGACTACCATGCAATTTGATAGCAGCTCAAATTGGGGTGAGTGGTAATTCAAATTCCAATATCCAGAGTGACCAACTAATTGTCTGGCCACAAAAATTCATAGAAATGAAATGGCACCTTGTATCATTCATGGTCATTATACAGCACATGTTGCTGAACAACTTGTGTGATACAATGCTTTTCAGGTCAACTGCGATGCAGCTGAAACAGATATTGAACTGTATAGCTTGTATTTTCAGCTCTATTATGTCCCATTAATTAGTGTATAATGGGGTGCAAATATGCGAAGAGATAATGATCGCTACCCATAATGCTCAGAATGCACCTTTTTGGCGAGAGTGGTCACTGCTGAAGATAGCTCTTGTTGAAAGGTGGTGGAAGCTTTATTTCAATATTATAATGAAGGGGTAATTATGGCATATATTTCCTTCCCAGCACTTATGGCAGATATGCACCCAGGCATCGATACACCGATGTAAAACAGGATTTCAAAATTGCTGGAAGTCGCTGAATGCAACAATGGTGATTTAAAGAGTCAGAAGGAGATAAACTGCTGTTGTGAAGGACACATGATGGCCCAGAATTTGCTGGGAAAATACCCCAAGTTTATTACAGTGTAACTCCTACAGCAATTTGTGGTGAGGAAAAGACACCCTGTGAGTTGCGAATCACCACAAATTGCTGAACAATTTGCACCGCTCATCCGTTAACCTCATGAAAAGGGGAGCTGTTCGAGTGAGAATTTATGTCAGCTCACCTCATTGAATTTACATGATAAAGTAGCTTCCTAATTAATATTAGGATAGTCCTGAATCTGCTCTTTCTCTCTGAAGGTTTGTTGGCCCATGTTCTACCTACCACTTCTCAGTGGTCATTCTTCCTAAATGTGCACAGTTTGAAGCTGATCCCATATTGGTAACAGTTATGATTTTTATTTAAGCATAAGTGAGAATTAATACATTCGAGAATTTAAGCAGCAGTTTACAGGGAACAAGTGAGAAGTACTTTGCTCTGTGGCCCATTCACATCGGCTTGTATACTTGTCTGGCATCCACCTTGACCCTTCCACACTGAGAATGACCCAAACCCCTTCCAATATATCCCAAAAACTGTAAGCACTGAAAAATCCATCCAATCATAGGCATAGCAAGTTCTGTGTCTGGGCACAGGCCTTATCTGCTTTTAGTCTTAGCACAAGCTTTTTCTGGTTTCTCATTGATGACGCAACCCATGAACATTGGCAACAATCAGAGTTCTAACTGTAAATAAAACCCAAGTTCAACATGCATTTCCTTCATTCTATTAGAGGAGAACTAAAACGAAAGTAATAAATGTTGTTTCTGTAAACTTGTATTTGCTCTGTACAGCCACGAGAGGGCTCATCCCCTGGAGTCCCAAGGGATCCCATAATCCCTTGGGGGCACAGGTATTTAAGGAGGCTTCACAGGCTGGAGAGGCACTCTGGAGATCTGCTATAAAAGACTAAGGTCACACTTTACTTTGAGCTCACAGTGTTCAGTCTGACTCTTTCTCCATACACAACAATAAAACTAATGGCTAGCAAACTTAATATTCAATTGCAAGCTAGCAAAGTTTAATAATGAACAACAGATTATACTTCAACAAATATCAAAGGTATTCTATACAGTCCTGCTCACATTGCAAGAGATAAGAGATATCTCGATAGACAGCTTCAAGCCTCACACTGTTACTCCCTGTCTTCCAGCAATAACAATTTGTTTTTGCAATAACAAGGACACTTGTGATACTGAACTTGCCTGGCATCTACAGACAGTTCAAAAGCAGTGTATTTTGCAGAACAGCACTTTTAGCAAAAACTGTTGCAATGCCCAAACTCTTGTAAGTCTACATTCTTACATCACTTTCCAACAGGGGAACATGGATAGCAATGAGGAGCAGAGCCCCTGAGGCCAATTGTGGTGCATCATCACTACTTTGGCTCAGAGCAACTAATTCTGCAAATTCTGGGGATTAAGCCTGGAACTTTCTTGGTCTGTGTGACACAGTTCCACGCTGAGCTGTAATCGTTTTTATTCTGAGTAAAGATAAATTTGCGTTCAAAGGAAATCATTTGGATTGATTGCACCTATGGAGTAAAAAGCTGAAGAAAACTGAATTCTCAGATATATTGCTTCATATGGTGAGCCCGGAGATTCTCGTGGTTAGTGATACATAATTGATAGCAGAGGGAAAAGCAAAAGATTTATTTTTAAACACCCATAATCTTCAATGAAGGCTTCACACTTGAAGCGGAGTGCATTTTGGAAATTTGGGTGCATTGTTCACATGATTTTCTGACCATTAACTTAAAGGTTTGGAAAACCACAGGCAGCATGTGCCCAAATTCCCGATATGCACTAGCAACAGGCATGGCTTCCCACTGCTGGTGCAAAACCAAAATGTACACACAGAACCACAGGGCTGGATTGTCCTGTTAAATCGCTCCGCCCGATCCTTAGCAGTGTTGCGGCAGTTGTGTCATGTTCAACAGCCGGAATGCCCCTGCTGCGCTCCCGTGGTTTTCGGATGCTTCATGTCGGCGGCGGCGAAGCGACACGGGAGCGAAGTGCAGCCGGGCGGTGTGCGGCAGAGCAGGCCGATCGACTCGGGAATCTTCGGCTGCCGAGTGGTGCACGTGCGCGGGCGGCTGTCAAGCTCTGCCCCCCCGCAAGAGAGGCACCGACGAGAGGCCTGAGATCACTGTGGGTGGGGGGTCACTGTGTGGGGGGGGGGTGTGAGATCACTGTAGGGGGCGAGGCAGACTGCGGGGGGGGGTCAGAGGGAGAGAGCCTGGAAGGGGGGAGTGGGAGGGGGGGGAGAGATACTGGGGGGCGGGGGGAGAGACAGAGGGGTGGGGGAGGGAAAGTGAAACTGGCAGGGGGTGGGGGGAAGAGAGACTGGGGGGTGAGAGAGACTAAAGGAGTAAATAAGGCTTTATTAGACCATTTATATTATTGCCTAACAATAGAAAATACAAAAATCCATTTAAATATACATCAAACTGGAGAACTATAACGATCTGTGTGATATCAAACAAACCTGTCAGATCTCTGTCCATACCACCCACTTAACATCCACTTAAGATCCAGTAAGACCTGCTTTTTCAGGACGGTATTAAGATCCGGTGGTAAACGGTAATATATGGGCAGACAGTATCGAATACCGTGTGGCACTATCTGGGTGGTAACTGGGCGATTTGAGAGGAAACACTAGCCCACAGAAGTTTACAAGGCTGCCATTCCTGTCTGCGCTAACTCCCTTCGCAGAGCCCTGCCTCTTCTGTGGCTTCAAATTTATCCACTTTTCCTTTAAAAGATGCAATAAACTCTGCCGGAACCACTCCCTGCGGCAAAGCATTCTAAAAATACATTTCTCTCATGACAATTTTAAATTCATGACTCGCGAACCAGAGGGAATTTTTTCCCTATTCATCCGATCAAAATCCAGCATGATCTTACAACCCTCTATTAAATCTCTTATTCTACTCAAACCTCTCCTCACAATGACAGTTTCCCATTCCTGGTATCATTCTGGTAGATCTATGTTCGCTATGGATTTAATGGGCTAGAAATTCGTGTTTCGCCAAAAATGCTGCTAATCACACCGCCATTCTTTAAAGGCCTAAGTTCCGTCACAAAATGTGCCCAGAGGTAAAAATCGGCGGTGTACGAGGATTCGTGGCAGAAACCGCAGTCCTTGCCAACTTTAGTCCGAGGCCGACTACCTCTGGGAGAGAGGCGCCTTGGGTCAGGGGAAATCACAAAAAGCAATTGCAAAAATACAAAAAAATAACAAAATCACAAAACATTCACAAGACACATTACTATTGAATCGCTGAAAAAGAATTAAAAAATAAAAACTTTAACTTACCTTTTTTGTAGGTCTGCTTACCTACCGCTGTTTTTGGGGCTGCAACGCAGGTTTTTTTCGGGCGGTTTTTGTCACCCAGAATATGGGTGTGCCAAAAGTCCAAACTACGGCGATAGTGATATTTCCAGTCTTGCACGGCGGCGGTCCGCTTTTCAAAATCGCCGGGGCAAGACTTCGGCGAAACTGCCGTTTTTCACCAAAAACAGCGAACTGTCGCCGAACAAACGGGCACAAGATTAGTGAATTTCCAGCCCAAAGTCTTTTCTGTAATGGGACATGCAGAACTGCCACAGTACTCTGACTGTGACCTACTCATTGACTTCTACAAATGTATCATTACATCTTTGATCTCGTACTCTGTGCCTCTATTTATAAATCCCTAAAATGCCATTCTTTACTCACAAATTAAGGGTGCTGGATTAAAGCATCAGTGCACATCATGCAGTTGCTACACCCTCCCAGACTGCAGTACATTCTCTGGAGCAAGGCAGCGGTGAAGACAGATTGCCTCTTTTGCCAGCAGAACACTCGATCAGCTCCGCTGGGTGGGCCAACATCCCCAGCATTGAAGCACTGACCACACTTGACCAGCTCCGCTGGGCAGGCCACATTGTCAGCATGCCCAACACGAGACTTCCAAAGCAAGCGCTCTACTTGGAACTCCTTCATGGTCAACGAGCCAAAGGTGGGCAGAGGAAACGTTACAAGGACACCCTCCCTGATAGAGTGCAACATCCCCACCGACACCTGTGAGTCCCTGGCCAAAGACTGCCCTAAGTGGAGGAAGTGCATCCAGGAGGGCGCTGAGCACCTCGAGTCTCATCACTGAGAGCATGCAGAAATCAAGCGCAGGCAGCGGAAAGAGCGTGCGGCAAACCTGTCCCACCCTCCCTTACCCTCAACGACTATCTGTCCCACCTGTGACAGAGACTGTGGTTCTCGTATTGGACTGTTCAGCCACCTAAGGACTCATTCTAAGAGTGGAAGCAAGTCTTCCTCGATTCCGAGGGACTGCCTATGATGATGATGATATTGCATTAATTAAAATAGCGCACAGCACACACCCACAATTTCAAACAAGTGCAGCCAGTAGGTGTGGCTCCCTGTTGGAAGTGGAAAATCAGTAAATGGCCTCTAAATGCTTAAGTTCTATTTGTTTTGCGTCTATTCTCCAAATACAACCCACAAAATGGCTGGCATTAGATGTTGTTCTTCCTTCATGATTGTTGGGACCAAACAGACATACATCGCATTCTGGAATTTACAGATACAAACAGCAGCATTTCTAGGCATGTCATACAGCCAGATTACATACAGCCACATCAATATATCAATATGCACAATTGATGTTAGAGTTGATGGTGGTAATCGTAGATTTTTGCCTAGACTTTGAACCGAATAACAACAATTAGTAATGTCATTTCATTTTTCAATACTTTAATGCCCTGTTTGCCATACTGCACGAGAATAGCAGCAACATGGAATAACTTCAACAAGTTACTCATTTCTACAGTCCTATGAAATTACAGTTTATACATTGAATGCATGACTGATATCTTACAACAGTCCGTCAAACATTGGCTGAAAATTGATAGATGAAGTTAAATAACTTATGGGCTAGAAATTTGTATGCGTGCACCATTATTGTGGATGCAATAGCATACCAAATTAGCAGTGGGACAGCCTGAGGTGGAGGTCCCACTGCTGAATTCATGGGTACCGTATTTTCAGCATTCTGGGCGGACCGGCGTTAAGCCCCAAAAATGTGTTAACGAGGAGCCTACCACCTGTTTAAGAACCACTTTATTAAATCTGTTATCGATTCTTCAGCGGCTCCTGTGGCCGCTAACAAAAGATAATTGTCAGGTGTATTTTTTTTAAATCTATGTAGCTCGGGAGTGAAAGTGCCCAGCTATATCAATAGCATGGCTGGGATTCTGAGTCAACAAAGGGGGAATTTTAACCGAAATAAAAAACGGGCTAGTTAGAAGCGTGCGGTGGTTCAATTGTTCAAAATCAGAATCATACCACCTGAACCACCTCCAACCCGCCACTTCTGGTTTTAACGGAGGCGGGACGAGAGCGGGCAGCCAATCCACTGCCAGGAGGCGGGGCATCAATTTAAATATTTTAATGAGACTGGAAGCGACTACTTTAACCTCCATTTTGTTTTTAACTGTGGCTGGTTGGGTTTCACACAACCTGTAATACCCGGCAGTTACACCTACCTCCTGAATCCAGGGTCCCTGCCTAACCCAGGCCCCGCGATCGGTGACCCCCTCACAAGGCCTCTGATCACCTCCCCTCAGGCCTCCTGCTGACCCCAGGCTTCCGATCCCTCCAGGAGACCTCCCCTCCTGCACCTCCGGCCTTCCCCATCGTCCTCCCGGTCCCGATCTTCCGCAGACTCCCCCTACTTTGCTCCTCTGGCCCCCCCCCCCATGGCCCATCACCCCGTGATCCTCGGCAGAATCCCTTTTTCTATTGAAGATATCCATGTGCTTTTACATTTTTGGAGCATAGCTGACTGCAAACAGATGAATCTCCCTCCAGCGGTTGCAGTCCATAGAATAAAAAGGCCAATCTTCAGTAAACTAATTGCAACATGGAGTCATTAAAATAGCCCTGAAGTTTCGGTCGGAGGCTTCCCGCGGGGAAATGCCTCCGATCCACAAATAAAATGCCCGCGTACCTGGCGATCCGGGAGGGATGAAGACTCGTGGTCCTGGGCCTCTCCGGGTATGCGCGGGTAGAGGCTCAAGTATCCCGGTGCAGAGGCGTTCACAAGCCTCCCCGGGACCATGAGGGCTGGCCCAACGAATGACAGGAGGGAATCTCCATTCATGCTTGTGGGAATTCCGTATATACAGGAAACCCCATCATTATGAATGGGAGTACCTAAAAAGCACATCTACACATCAAATAAATAAAATAAAAATCACATATTTAAAATTAATTAAAATGGCATTTAATTAAATATTTAAAAAACATTTTAAAAATAAATGTATATGTTTTAAAGGGGTTAAAAATAAACGTACCTTATTTCACATATTTTTAAATGTATAAATTATTGATAAATTTTATTTTTCTATTTTTTTAAAACTCTTACGCTGGTAAAAGCAGGCCTTATGCCTTCATCATCATCATAGGCGGTCCCTCGAAATGAGGATGACTTGCTCCCACGCCAAAAAATGATGAGTTCACAGATGTTTCGATGCAGATCCTGAACTACATCCTGAAGGGTGGAAGATGCCTGTGGGTGGATTGTTTTAACGTGTGGTGACCGTTGCACACCAGCCACCACACGGGCTTGACAGAGCGAGGTCTTGGTCCAGTGGCAAGGGTTAACCAGGGCGACTGGAGACCTGCTCTGCTGCACAGACCTAGTGTGCACAGATAGCGCAGTGTGGGCTGGGCCCGTGCTGCCACTGGGCCCTCGCCTCTTCTGCGCCCCAAACCCGCGCCTCCCCTGGGCCCCGATCACGTCCCTCCACAGTCTCTCGCTGCTCCTTCGCCCCGACCTCGCCGCTCCTGCTGTATCTGCCCACGCTCCAATCACCGACCTGGACCTTGATGACGTCACTCTTCGCTGCCATCACCCTCCTGCACCAGCTCGCGCTGCTCCCTGGAGTAGTATGTCTCCACCAGGCGTAAGGATTTCATGGGCCTTCGCTGGACACACTCTGCACCAGCGAATGCCTTTTCCCGGGGATTTTTACAATCTGTCATGAAAATTCTTGACATATTGTAAGTTCCAGGTTTTAGCGCATGCGCAGTGCTTGCCTAAACCCGGAACTTGCGTGGCCCTTACGGACGAGTGCACATTTGGTTCACGCCCATAGAGGCTACAAATGATGGCCCGTTATCTATAAATGTTCTGTTGGACGTCGGAAGCCAATTTACTTAAAGCAAGTCCTGTATGTTTGGATTCATGTTTACAATCGATTCCAGCTTTGCTATTAGGACCATTTCCAAAGTGTGAAGCACAGAGGTCATTCTCCTGGGCAGATTTTTTGTTGTAAGCACTAGCAGAATATTGGTGCTGTGTGTTTAATGTTTCTAATCTGGTGGTTTCCAGCAGTAATTAAATATGCGACAACTAATACCCATTTGCCCTGGCAGTAAGTAGTTTACATCTGCCAAGTAGAACATTGTGACTGCTTTACCAAGCTCAGTTTCATAAGTAGCACGTTAGGAAGTTCTTCAGAATACATTATGTCTGGAACTTTCACAAGAAATTATGAATAAATACATCAATAAAATATGCCATATCTTGTGCTCTGATGACTTCTAATCTGGTTTGACAAAGATCAATTTCTGTCCTTGAGCTACAGATAATACCAGCCAGAAAATAAGGCCATCTTGCACTTTTTATAAATCTACAAATATCAGAAGGATTTTGAAAGCCTGATTCATCACATTAACCTCTATTATTCTGAAGGCATGATGTTAAATCCATTAAAGAATTTTATTTGGGACCTGAAGTGTCACTTGAATCAGAAATCCAATTGTGATACAATTACTTAAAAAAAATGTTGAAAGATAAATCGATAAACGGTACTGAAGGAGAAAAGCAACCTAACATAAAGTGAATGCTTTCAAGGCAAAAGTGTTCACACTGAAACCTGAGCCCAAATAGTTAAACAGTGAGGTTAGAAACAGCATAAAGAAAAATAAAAACAATTGTGAAATACTTAATGAAACTGGAGTTAGTTTGGAAAATATGTAAACATAATTCAAAAGGTAGCGATAATCCATGAATGAAAACCAAGAACTGGAACAATATATTGCCAGATATTGAAGAGGATAAACAAGTATTAAGGTATGAGTGGGACCTTTTAATGATACGACAGGTAAGACATTAAACAACATAAATAAAATTTTGAATCATTAGGACATACTAGTCTTCATTGTAGACAAGAACTATTTCCCAGGGGATGGATCCGAGTTCATGAATATACACAGGCCCGGTGATTAGATAGGAACAGGAGTAGGCCATTTAACCCCATCAGCCAATTTCACTGTTTAATTAACTCATGGCTGATCTGTGCCTCAACTCCATTAAATCATTATTATAATCCTGGAGTGCTTCAGGAACAGATGGGATGCATCCAAAGCTGCTCTTATTGAGGTCTGTTAATTCATATCATCATGATAGGCAGCCCCTCAGAATCAGGCAAAACTTACTTCCACTCTAAAAGGGAGTTCTTAGGTGACTGAACAGTCCAATACGGGAATTACAGTCTCTGTCACAAGTGGGACAGACAGGGAAGGGATGGGTGGGACTGGTTTGCTGCACGCTCCTTCCGCTGCCTGCGCTTGATTTCTGCACTCAAGGTGATACTCAAGGTGTCAGCACCCTCCATCAACCCTCTCTGTTACCTCTTCCTCCACTTAGGGCAATCTTGGGCCAGGGATTCCCAGGTGCCGGTGGGGATGTTACACTTTACCAAGGAAGCTTTGAGGGTGTCTTTGAAGCATTTCCTCTGCCCACCTGGGGCTCGAGTAGAGCGCTTGCTTCGGGAGTCTTGTGTCAGGCATGTGGACGATGTGGCCCACCCAGTGGAGCTGGTCAAGTGTGGTCAGTGCTTCGATTCTGGGGATGTTGGCCTGAGCGAGAACACTGACGTTGGTGCGCCTGTCCTCCCAGGGGATTTGCAGGATCTTGCGGAGGCAGCACTGGTGGTACTTCTCCAGAGCTTTGAGGTGCCTGCTGTATATGGTCCACGTCTCTGAGCCATACAGGAGGGCGGGTATCACTACTGCCCTGTAGACCATAAGCTTGATGCCAGATTTGAGGTCCTGGTTTTCAAATACTCTCTTCCTCAGGCGACCGAAGGCTGTGCTGGTGCACTGGAGGCGGTGTTGGACCTCATCATTGATGTCTGCCCTTGCTGATAGTAGGCTCCCGAGGTATGGAAAATGGTCCACGTTGTCCAAGGCCGCACCGTGGATTTTGATGAACGGGGTGTAGTGCTGTGTGGCAGGGTCAAGTTGGTGGAGGATCTTTGTCTTACGGATATTTAGTGTAAGGCCCATGCTTTCGTATGCCTCTTTGAAGTTATTGACAATGGCTTGGAGTTCAGCCTCTGAGTGTGTGCAGACACAAGTGTCATCTGCATACTGTACTTCGATGACAGAGGATAGGACGATCTTGGATCTAGCCTGGAGGCGACATAGGTTGAACAGGTTCCCACTGGTTCTATAGTTTAGTTCCACTCCAGCGGGGAGCTTGTTGAGAGTGCGATGGAGCACTGCAGCAAGGAAGATCGAGAAGAGCGTTGGTGCGATGATGCAGCCCCACTTGACCTCGGTCCGGATGTAGAATGGGTCTGTGGTGGATCCGTTGGTCAGGACACAGCTAGTATGTTATTGTGGAGTAGGCGAAGGATGGTGACAAACTTTTGGGTGCAGCCAAAATGGAGGACGATCCATAGTCCCTCATGGCTGACAGTGTCAAAGGCCTTTGAGACGTCATAAAGAAGGCCATGTACAAGGGTTGGTGCTGTTCCCTGCATTTCTCTTGTAATTGCCGTGCAGTGAAGATCATGTCCATTGTACCCCTTAGTGGATGGAATCCGCATTGTGACTCTTGGAGTTCTTCAGCCATAGGGAGAAGACGGCTGAGGAGGATTCTTCCAATGACTTCCCCAGTGGCTGATAAGAGGGAGATTCCTCTGTAGTTGCCGCAGTTTGAAGATGGTCACGATTACTGCATCTCTGAGATCTTCTAGCATGCTCTCCTCCTTCCAGATAAGAGAGATAAGGTCATGCATTTGTGCCAATAGTGCTTCTCCACCATATTTTAGTGCCTCAGCAGGGACTCCATCTGCTCCCGTTGCCTTGTTGTTCTTGAGCTGACGGATGGCCTTTTCTACCTGGTGCAGGGCTGGGGTTTTGCTGAGATGGTGGCGGGTAGCGCGCTGTGGGATGGAGTCGAAGACACTCGTGTCAAAGGCAGAGTCTCAGTTAAGGAGCTATGGCAAGAGACAGGTGTGCATGAGCTAACTCTCAGTGTTGATGCTGATAAATCCACTTTCCATAGTCTGCCGATTGATCTTGATAAAGTTGCATCTGTGAGTATATTGCCAGATTGTGGGCTCCAAGCATCCAAATGAAAAGACCAACATAAAAGCAACAAGAAATACTCAAGAAAATTAAGGTAGGAGCGATGGAAGGTATGACAGGAGTTTTATCAATTTTCTGGTACCACCTTGTGCTCACAAGGTACGAGATAATACTAAAAGATTGGAAAGCAAGCTTGAAAGAAGAACCAGAAAACCAATTCTGGGGATTCTAGATGTATTAGCTTAATATATACAATGGGAAAATATTGTAAAAGAATTATAAAATAGTAATTTATATATATATCAAGAGAACAGTACCAACTACACATGAACATGAGTTTATTAAAAGCATGTCATGCCTAACCAATTTAATGAAATTGTTGGAGAATATAATAAAATATGCTGATGATGTTAATATAGTTGAAATCAGTAATCTCTCCTTTGAGAAGGTGTTTGATGAAGTCTTTCACAGCAGACCTACGACTTTCATGAAAGCACTTGGGATAAAGCAGGCAATTTAAAATTTAACAATGAATTGGCTCAACAATAGGAAACAAAAGTATTAATGAAAATATTTCAAAGCAGGCAGCTGTAACCAATGGAATACTTCAAGAAATCACAAAATTGATCTTTAGACAGCACTTAAAGCAAAACCTTCCCTGCCTCCTATCGCAGTTGCCTACCCTGGTATGACTGACATCTTCATTCCCTCAAGTCTAAGAGGTGGGAGCTGGAGTGTGTGTGTATTTTGTGCAGAACTAGCTTAGCCATCAATCACCAAATCTGACCAGACTCCACTAAATTCTACTGAGCCTCACATTCCTCTGCCAAAACCGGCCACCCCTCCAAGGCCAGTCTGATGAGCAAAGATAGCCATAGGCTTCTGTTATCCACCACCTATAGCCTCCTTAACTCCCTCGAGCCTGTCCCTTCCATCCTCATCTGTAACAAAAATTGTCCTTTGCCTTTGATACTATTAATACATTTTATTGTAACTTTTCCCTTTTCCTTTCTCATTAGTTGCTTTAAGTTTGGAAAAGCAATACGCCTGGAAGCCCAGGATTGGAACAGTGCAAAGCTCCAGAGACACAAGTTAAGTAGGTCGTTTTCTTGTGGTTCGGAGGAGTACGCAGGCAGCAAGTCTCCGACTGCAATTTACAGGCTGTTAAGTCTTGTTTCTTTCTCCAGAGATGCTGCCTGACCTGCTGAGTATTTCCAGCATTTCCTGTTTTTGTTGTTATCGGCAGCAGAGCAGCTAAGTATTATTGTCAAAATGAGAGTTTAAAGTCGTGCCTCATGCAGTCAAAAGGACTCATTTCTCTTAATAGGGTGTTTGCCACACAATTTATTTTCGATGCTGAACATTTACAGCGCAATTAGTCCAGACAGCTTGCAGGCAAATTTGTTGCAATGGTTAAACTGCACAAACAAAGATGACTGCAAGGATAAGGCGCCCGAACAACAATGTTTGCGCTCGAGCGTGTTCACAGAGCTCAATACTGAATGATTCCTATTACTGTCTTCTAAATGCACCATTTTCTTAAAAAGGCTAAAAGATCTTGACATTTTTGCATAATTCTTCAATGAAATATAATTGGACAACAATGAACACGAGGGCATGCGTATATCAGAGATTTCACTCCACTACTGATTGTTTTGACATGAGGCAAAGCCAAGCACTAAAACAGATAATGCAGTTAGATTCCTGTCATCATTTTATGCAAGTGAATACTCCAATGATTTTTACAATGCTGTACCATCTAAAATACAGGTTGGATACTTATATCAAAGTGATCTAATATAGGATTTAACCATCCACATGTTCAAAATTATAAACATGAATAACGGATGAATTCATGAGTGGATGATATTTTATGTAGCACTAATATTTGAGCAGTACTTTTAAACAACGCCACTCATTATGAGAAGAAAACATAATCTATTCATGAATTAACACTAGATACTGATGCCAAAATTGGATAGGAATTTAATGGCTGTTTAACAATTATGACTTCACCAATCCCAATCCTAAATTTATGCCCTCTTTTTCAATGTTCTAATTAAATGTCGAACCACTTTGAAATTATGGAGGGGTTTGGTTTCCTGATTGAATACCTTGGAAAATCACTCCTGCAGCAACTAATCTTGTTAATTTAATCCCATTATCACAACAGTACATTTGCAGAGTAAAAGTAAACACTCTCTTCAAATATATGAAGAGAAAATAGATGGTTTATATACATTCAAATATGCTCTGCCACAATCTGGCTGCTTTGCTTCTGGCACTCAAAGGATGCTGGGTAATTAATTAGCATTTACACATTTTCAATAAGCAATGCCTCGCAGAGAAATCCATTCGAACTTAAACTGACATTTCATTTGTGTTTTTCCCAATTACCTATCCCAACGATAGAAGAGAACTGTGACTAACTCAATAACATTTCCCACAGTAGTAAATAAATCTTTATAATACTGCTGAATGGTTTCAAATTTTACTTATAAATTATATTATAAAATATATATGGTTATCGTTTAATATTTGTTAGCGTTAAAAGTACTTTTACCTTCGTATTGACAAACCAATTTTTTAGGGGATCAATCAACAATTAATGCTAGCTACATTGTAACATTGACTACGGGGGACATTTTTCAGTGGGGTGGGGTGGGGGGGGTCAGCGGATGCATTTGCTAGCAGGTGGGGTGGTAAATTAATTTTTGACAACAGGGTCAGGAACCCGCTGTCAACCCGCCGACACGCTACTTTCCCAGATGTCGGGTCTGTCAGGGCTGAACAAACCTGACACACAGTGCCGGGAGAGGTAATTTAAGTCATTATGACCTTGTTAACAGGCCTTTAAACAGTATTCTGAGCTCACCTTACCATATTACCAGGTTGTCCATGGTGTCTACACTGCTCGGGGATCACGTCCGGTAAGGAAGTCGCGAGTTGTGTGACCATGAATTCATTTCTTTACTTGACAGCTGCAAATGTACTATAAAAGCTCCCATCTCACAACTGTTCACTTTCCAAGATCAAAATCTGTCGCTTACTGCATTTAAAGGCAGATTGAGCTTTATGCAGGTTGCAAGTGTTTGGAGCAAACTCTCTATCCAGTGTCACCTCATTGGAACAATCTCTCTCACCATCGACAGATCGCTTCTTTCATCTCAAGTTCACCTGCCATCTATTACATTAGCATCTGTGCCCTGGAAACTGTCTCACCCTAGTCCTCAGAATCAGCAATGATCTTATTGAATGGCAGAGCAGACTCAAGAGGCCAAATGGTCGACTCCTGTTCCTATTTCTTATGTTATTTTCTTAAGTAGAATCCCAACACGATCAGTCCCAACACCAGCAGCACCAACAACAACGCTAACCTTCTCCATAATCAATTGATGCTGCACAGGACACGGGGCATCAGCACCCGACCACATTGCTGCCCGGGATACCAGGGATGGCCTCACTATGGCCAGATTTACTTCACTTGATGTTGTACACCCCGGCTACCACATGATGCACCAGGTTGGCACCACCCCACACCAACACCATAAAACATCCCTACAATGCCAAAGCCATTTCTTTCACAATCATCACCATTACCATTGTGGGGGGGTGGGGGGGGTGGGGGAGTACCGTTATGTCTCACCATTCGGCTCACTAAGCCACTTCCAAAGGTGTACACAAATCTGTCCAAGAACACAAAGTATTGAAAATAAAGATTTCAATGTTTCACAACACATTAACAGAAACTTTACATGAACATGTGTGTTGTTCGTTGGTATGATGGACTAGGATGAGGGTGAGTGTGAGGGATGGCTAGTGAGATGGGGATGTGATAATGTAGATGGAGAGAGGGATGGGTGGAGGTGCAAGGTAAGTTGGTGTGAGTAAGGATGTGCAGGAGTAGGGTAGGGAAGGCAGAGTGATGAGGATGTGATGAGTGGCACAGCAGGATGAGGTTGAGTGTGGCTTTGCAGTAACTTTCCTGATCTACTGAGATCATTGAAAGGTTTGTGTGACTGCAGCCTGGTCCTCCAGACCACATCCCTGCTTGTGCCCTCCTGTGCAATATGCAACCAGGCTGCGTTGGTCTCCTGGGAGGTCTGTTTCACCCATTGGAAGGGAAGAGTATCTCCCTGTGTGCTGTGACTCCCTCAATAAGCATCTGGAGGGCGTTATGGGAGAGTTTGTGTGCAGCCGTGCCCCTATGCGCAGTATTTGCAGCACCTCAATGCTGTAGAACACTGACAGTACAACTATCAAAATTAATTTGCACATGGTCCCTTTAAGGAAACCGTCATCAAATGACGTCATCAGACCCGCTTCCTTCAATTGGCCAGGAAATGTGTTGGGCGGGCTTAACAAGCCCATTCATCGTCAAATCATTTCAGAGTGGACTGGAGCCAGCAGCGAGGTCTTGACACGCTACTGACCCTGACTGCCGAGGGAGGGGAAATCGCAGCCTATATTTCAAAAGTACTTCATTGGCTGTAAAAACCTTGGGACATCCCGATGTCATGAAAGATATAAAGGTAAGTCTTACTTTTGTTTCTTAATTAAAGATTATCTTAACAGCGACATTTAATAGCTGTCTTGCTCATTGGATATTGCTACAGGACTAAAAGCAATAGAGATACCAACTGACCCTTGATGTAAAGTTAGTCCCCAATTTCACTCTCAGAACTTTCTGACCCGAACTGAAACAATCACCAAGAAAGCTCCAGGTGTACAATCCAGAGAAAGTGGACACATAAAACTATCCATTGTTCCCAATTGATCGCCTTGGACAAAAAAAATCAGTCGGTCTACACTAAAGATCAAAACATACATCTCTACATTTGTTACTATTATCTACATCATGGAAATGCTTCCTATGTATCGAGTGTAAACATGGTATTTAGCAGCAATTGCATCAACAATGGCACCTTTCAAAAGATTAAACTGTTAATTTGAAACAGTATTTTCCCATCAGGTGATCTGGCGAGAAGTGTTAAATTTTAGGTTACAACCAGAGTATAAGGGAGGAATTTTAACCCTCAAAAATGGATGGGTTTGGGTTGGGTGGCATGTAAAAAATGTACAAAATCTGAAACCCGACCCAAAACCGCCCACTTCTGGTATTAACAGAGGTGGGACGGTAGGCAGGCGACCAATCCGCTCGCAGCAGGCGGGCTGGTCATTTAAATATTATCATGAAGTTGCGTGTCTCAGAATTAGCCACCATTTTAAATTTAACCCTCGCCAGCCAGGTTTCCCGGGCCTCTGGAAACCCATCAGCTCGGCTAAAGGGAGGCGAGGAATACTGGATCCAGGAGGCAACTGCCTTTCCACTTACCGATTGGATCTAATTTACCTGCTTCACGCACCCCCTTTGGATCTACTCCCAAACTCTTCCGATCTCCCCCGCTGTGGCCTCTGATCTCCTCCAAAATTAACCCTTCCGATCTCCCCCCCCCACCACCCCCACCCCCCGCAGGCCCTTCCGATCTCCCCCCCCCCCGCCCCGAGGCCTCCAAACCCTCCCCCCTCTCCACGCTCCACTCCCCGGCGCCGAAAACCCACCCGCCCGACAGCCTCTCAATCTGGCTGACTGCGGCTGAGAAACGGAGAAAAAAAAATGTTAAGCATGTCCTACCATTAAATTCAGCAGGACCTGATAGAAACCCGTTCTTCCCGGAACTCCCAATATCAAAACAACCCACCCCACCGCCCCCCACACCCACCCCGCCTCTGACCTAATATTGGGGCCTACATATCTGATTTTACAAAGTATGGACAACAAATTTGTTCGGCTAGTTTGTATTTATGTCGGTCTACCTTTGAGCATCTAATCTTTGCTGTCCGTTAATGAAGTGTAGCAGTTGTGATGATTTAGACACTCCAGAGATTGCATACATACATCCAACCTTGGTGGTCCAGTGGAAATGAATGTGTTTGTTTCCGTGCAGTCGAGCATCGAACAGGAGAACAGATTCACTGATGGTCACATCAGAGAATGGTAGGCAGAATAACCCATGGAGTTATGAACTGGCTCTGGCGCTGAAAAGAATTGTATTTTATAGCCTGTAGAGATGAAAACTGCACCAAAACCCGATTATAATCCTTTGGTAATATTGGGGGTTCAAAAATATTGGTATTGCTGCCAATAAGACATATTGGAAAGTTAGGCTAAGAGCAAATAAACATAATCAATTGAATGCGACAGTTCATATTTATTCGGCTACAGATGCCTTGTGTAAGTGAACATATGAATAGCAAGATATTTCATCTTTTCTGTCAATAGATATGGAATCTGTATTATAGTATTCTTGTATTTACGGTATTAAAATAAGGATTGTCAGCAAAGTTTGGTATCCATAAGCCCCAAGTAACTTTTCACAGAGCAATATAAAAATATTTGACATCTAACAGCACACCAACAGGCTTATTAAATATGAACATCTTGTTCCATAGGCTAAATATTATTATAGCCCAAGGGTACATTAAAAATTTGATTGCAATTTTATGGCAAAAGTATTAAAGATGCATCTCTTAATTTTCTTGATGGCTAAAATAAGATTAAACATCAAAGGCAGCAGAATATTACTCAGAGTATGTTAAATATTCAAAACATGTCTAACATAGCAGTCACTGTATTTCAAAATGAATTCACTCTGCAAAGCAGTTTGAAATGTTGTGATATGATAAAAATGATCCATAAATACAAGTTTCAGCATTATTTTCGTTAGTCTTCAATGCACTGAGTGTCTTTATAAAGTTGCCCTCGTTGGTTACGCAGTTTACATCTACACTCGTGTTCTAAGCAAGGTAACACACTGCCTGAAAAGGAGAGAAGATTAAAGCACGGCAGGAGAAGAGGATAAGCATGGGCCAATGGACAGGGAGAAACATTGCCAAGAGAAAGAAATGCCTTTGTACATTATGGGTAACAATGAGCACTTTTTTTCATGTGCGAGACAGACTTCATCGCGTTTAAGCCCTTGTGGAATATTTTTGTTTAAAAACCAACTGACCATAAACATTTGATAGAAGAAAAAAAGGAAAATTTGAAGCTTTTGGATTTCAGCCAAGCTTAGAGTTTGTTTCTGTCGAGGAGAACCATTGTTATTTTGTGATACCACCGTTCAAGATTACAGGAGCTGAGTGGCCACTGATGAAATCTATGGCAGGCTGGTGATGGGATCAGACAAGGCAATGTGGGTGCAGTCTATGATGGCATCTTGCACCCTGGGGAAGCCTGCAATGTGGTGCTGTCTTGTTCTTCGCTCTGTCCATTGGAAAAGCAATGTATGTGTTCTTCCTGGCTTAGCAAGCCTCAGTCACCACCCTGACACAAAGGTGAACAGCAATCTGGGAGATGTCGCTTATGTCACCTGCTGCAGCCTGGAACGACTCCGTGGCATAAAAGTTAAGGGCCAGGGTGACCTTGACAGCCAAAGACAGAGCTGGCCATGCCCTGGTTCGAGGCTTGAGTTGTGTCTGCAGCTGGGGACACAGCTCAGAGATAGCCTCCCTGGTGACATGAAGGCACCTGACACACTGCCCCCCAGTGAAGATAAGGTAGGAGAAGTTACCCATTTACTCAATACTTAAAATTAAAAAAAACAGTCTGGTAAGTGCATATATTAAGATTCTTTTTCTATGTTACTTATTTCACACAGGAAAATGATGAGTGATTATTTTTAAGATTCTGAACAGAAAGCTTCTTATACTACTACCCACATAAAAATGTGCTTCATTGTATATTGATAGTGAGGACTCTTTTTAAAAAAAACTTTGCATTGCTAATTGCATAAATAACCTTCGACTGGTGAAGTTGTGACGAAGCAGAATTGCACAAATTGCTATCACTTCTGCAAACTGAATCCAAAACCAGCCCAGACTGATTGGATGAAAATCTCTCTCTGCAGGTCTGAGATGAAATGAGTTTGTGCTATCTGGATCCAGTTCCAAGTGAACATATACTCACAGCATGAACCGTCCATAATTCAGCACTAATTGGAAATTTCACTCAGCGAGGCCACCGAAATGATTGAAGTTGAAGTGGAGAAAATTCACCCTGTATCACTGCTGCTCTTCTGAGGGTTGAGTTCAGATTCAATGCTGGGACAGAACAAAGGGCGTTTTGCTTTCTACCTTGCCTGTGCTATATCTGATAATTGCGTGTATGTTTCTTGTTCTGGGCGATGAAAGTGGGAAGTGTTCCATTCATTGGCTCTGACATCCCTCAGCGCAATGAGCACATATATTCATTCAAAAAAAACTCCTTCTGATTTGAATTTCAGCAGTCAAATTAGATGTTTAATGGATTCCTCATGCTTCTGGCTCTACCTCCAATTTTCTCACAGTGTTTGGTCTTGATTACCATCTCTTGTGCATTCAGCTAAAACAAGCTGTAACTGCAACAGTGCAGCCTGAACAATCATGAATTAATATTTCTGTCAAATGGCTTAAACTTAGTTGGTTTGAAGCCATAATGTAGTACAGGTTGAACCTCCTTTATCCGGAACCCTTGGGACCTGGCCTGTTCCTAATGAGGTATATTTACAGATAAGGGGAGGTCACGTGTTTTCATTGTGTGTGTGCGCCGATTGGCTGGAATGACTGTCAGTCAGTCAGTCAGTCAGTCAGTGTGGTGCCGTCGGGCCCCGAAGGAATCGGCTCCAAAGTTGGGTAAATTTATTGTACATTGATATTTCGAGGATTTGGGGTAAATTTATTGTAAGTATAAATGGTCACTTTTTTTTTTACATTGATATTTTGTGGATTTTGAGCGGACACGTTCTGCGCATACGCCACCCGGTGACAGGGAATGGTTCCGAACGAGGGGTGGTTCCGGATCAGGGAGATTCAACCTGTATTGCTTGTTTGACACACTCGATTGGTTAGATCTCATAGAAACATAGAAACATAGAAAATAGGTGCAGAAGTAGGCCATTCGGCCCTTCTAGCCTGCACCGCCATTCAATGAGTTCATGGCTGAACATTCAACTTCAGTACCCCTCAGGAACATTTGATGAACTCCATTTCCAAATTAATTGTAAATCATTTCTTTTCTCCTCAACAAATCTCTGAAGCTCAAGGCCTTCATGACTTGAATACTGGTCCCATATCTGACAAAGCTCTTACAGCACCTCTCTCACACTTTTGGAGATGCTTACTGTCTGATAGGTTAGTCCCACTCTCATCTCTAGCCTCAAACTTCTATATCTTTATCATAAACTTTTGCCTTTCTCTATTCTGGTCAGTGCTCACTCTGCAATGTTCTTCTTTTTCCGATTCTATGCTTTACACATGTCCTGAAAGCTTTTCCTACTGTATGTTGAACTCAAGACTTCTCACCAAGGCAGTAAGAAATCTGTGGGAATAGGTGTTCCCTGTAAAATATAGATTTTTTAAGTACCTGCGCCTTTCTGGATATTTCAGCATTTCCAAAGGATTTCCTTGCTCGTGAGCATTTCTTTTAATCAATGCCACTCCACAAATAAAACAAAAATAAAGTGGAATTACAGACGTTATTTTTAACGCAAACATTTTTAACTCCATCCTTAAAAATGGTGCTACCTTAACACTTCACCAAAATTTAAAAAACTTTTGGTGAAACTTAGGCTTTTTTTTTGTCGCTATTTCGGCATTAAAAACATCAGCCGTTATTCACAAATAGCTCCAAAAAACGATGCTATTCTTAAATGTGGAATTTCTAGCCTTTAATGTTTTGTTTTGGAGTTTTAGTCAAGATATTTTTCTCTGCTTCTGCATCTTAAACAATTCCCATTGGTGGGACCTTGCTCCCAATGACCCAGAGTGTATCTTTACCTATCCAATACCTTGTACTTTGCACTGAGCCCAGGAATTAAACAGCCTTTTTCAGCTTACTGGTTATGTCACATGCCCCCACATGACAGGTAAAGGTCATGTGACAGGTGTGCCCACGCATGCGCAGTACACTTCCTGGCCTGGACAGCCATTTTTAAAGACCATTGTAACTTGCAGGAGGTTTGAGTGTACTTCCACACAGGAGCTCCAAAACAAAAAATGGAGTCTGATTCAGAAAGGAAAAGGGGGCAGGAAGTTTAACCAAGATGCCAATGAGGGCCTGGTAGGTGCTGGGTAGAGAGGGCGGTGCCAGATTGGCAAGAAGGGGCCTGGTCAACTTAAACCAGCAGCAATAGCTCAAGCTTGGGAATGCGTTGCAGAGCAGGTTTCCTCAGTGGGGTCCATCAGGAGGACTGGCCAGCAGTGCTAGAAGAAGTGGCAGGACCTTTGCCAAGCAGTTAGAGTAAGTAATGTTTTTACTCATGCACTACAATTACTTGAATTGTAAATGTGACTATCTGTGTGTGTCACGATAGCAGAAGGCCCCTCTCTTAAAAATTTCTATTGCCATCTTTGCAGAAGAAGGTGTCTGACAACAACTGAGAGCGGACAAAAACTGATGGAGGTCCGCCAAGCGTGCACCCACTAACAGCCTTGGAAAGTAGAATTGCAGGTTTTATTGGTGGGTCCCGAAAGTCGACCACCCATGCAGATACTGGGTCCAGGTTGCAGAGAGAGGGTAAGTCCTGCAAAATCCAGTCTAGGTTGGCACAAGTGGGCTACGCTTCGGTTTATGCGATGTACTATCATTCGTCATGGTCCTTCAAATGAGCCTGCGCTATGTGAGCCTACTCATGTCACTCTGCCCCCTCCCCTGTTGCTAACCATTCGTCTGTTCTGTTAAATTTTGCAGATGTTGCACAGACATTCAATAATGAAGGACAAGACCTCACCACCTTGCCAGAAGCAGAAGTGGATGAGCTAGACGATCTCGGCCAAACTGAACAAGTTCCACAGGGCAATCAGGAGGACCAGGAGGAGAATGAGAAGGAGCAGGAGCTCGACAATATTTTTCAGGAATGTGTGGGATGGCAGGGGGTGGGTGGGAAGAGGAGGAGGATGATCAGATGGTGATATTACTTGGAGGAGTTGCAGCCCATGGGTGTACCAAGCGTTTGCAACAGCTCTATGCACAAGGGGACATTTGTGAGTTGGCCACCCGCTGAGGTTGTGGGTCCCAGTGGGTTGCAGGAAAGCACACCCAGGGCAGCAGCAGGCCCGTCTGTACGGAGGAGGAACCTGAACAGCGCGTTCCCTGAAATGCAGGCTCGTTGGGAAGTGGTAGTGCCCATGGGAATGTGTGGGGAGAGTGTTCAGCTTACAAAATCGCTCCAAGGCCGATGGTGGGATCAAGGAAGGAATATCATCATCGTAGGCAGTCCCTCGGAATCGAGGAAGACTTGCTTCCACTCTAAAAATGAGTCCTGGGGTGGCTTAACAGTCCAATAAAAGAGCCACAGTCCCTGTCTAAGTTCTCGGGCAACGATGGTGGTGTGACGTTCCGGCCTGCCGCTGCTGGAGTTGTCCATGAAGGTCCTGACGTTCCAGGTCCCGAACTTCATGTTAAAGGAGTGGAAGATGCCTGTGCATGAGTTCTTTTAACGTGGGGTGGTCGTTACACACCGGCAACTACACGGGCTTAGCTGAGCAAGGTCCAGTGCCAAGGGGCTCCAAGATAACTGGAAACCAGGCTCTACTGTATGGGCCTAGTTGCTTGCGGCAAGATGTTGGCTACAGGCTCGGTGCTGGGTAGCGCCCTTGATGGTAGGTGGTCCAAGGCGTGGTCGAGGGCAGGCATTGGGAGGGTCAGTGGCCCACTGGAGTTCAGTGTGGAAGATCAGGGTGGTCACAGCCGTGGTACTCACCACGGACTGGAGGAGAAGAGGCTGGGTCACCAGTGGGGAAGGAGAGGCCCAGCCGTCGCTGAAGGAGGAGAAGCCAACCACGGTCGTAGAAGAGGAGGAAACCCAGTCGCTATTGAGGAGGTGGTCACCAGGAGGGAGAAATAGCAATATTACCTGCTGACATTAGGGAGAGCATGTTGGGAGGAATAGCAGGCATGTCGGAGGTAGTCGCTGTCACGCGGGAACACACCCAGGCTCTCATTGCCCAGCGGCAATTGACGGTACCAAGTGATGCCACTCCCACTCCAATCCCGCAGGTTGATCCACAGGCCCAAGCCGGGCCTTCCGGATCGCCGCCTCCTGGGTCTGTCTTCCAACAAGCGGAGCGCTGTACCCGAGACACTAAGAAGACTCACCGGGAGTAGGGCTAAGCCTGCGGTAATGGGTAGGGGCAAGGCGGGCGGGCGGCGCGAGAGGGTTGGGGGGGGGGGGGAGGGGAATGAGGTGGCTGCAGCTGGAGTCAGTTTGCTGCTGCTGTTGTAGTAGTTTTGCTGTTCTATTATTCTTCTTTTATGGTTATTTAAGCGCTAATAATTTAAACATTTAAAGTTTAATATACATTTTTTAATTAACATTAAGTACAAGTGTACAAATGTTTAATATACTGCAAATTATTTTTTTCAAACAAACCAAACTTATGTCGTGTCTCATTCGCAGAACAGGTGGAAAGAGTCAACATGGGATACAATGATCAAACGTTCCGTTCAGCCTTCATGCAAAGCGGCGAAGTATCAGGTGCTCACACAAGGCTCTTGCAATGGTGTAACGTCCACGAGGCCTCCTCCCCCATCGTCCTGCGGGCTGTCGTGGTCCCATGGGCTCCTCCTCCTCCTTCTCTCCCTCCTCCTCATTCTCATCATCAGCCTCTTCCGACACCTTCCCCCCTCCACTCCCGCCCACCGCCCTCGCCTGAGCTGCTTGTACTATGTCCTCCAGTGAGAAATCCTGTCCCCTCATGATGGTTAAGTTGTGTAGCATGCAGCACACCACAGGGAACTCAAGAGAGCTGCTGAGGGGAGTATTGTAGGCAGCCTCCAGGGTGGTCCAGGCATCGGAAGCGCTGCTTGAGCTCTCCAATTGTCTGTTCGATGATGTTGTGTGTGGCCGCATGGCTCTCATTATCGCGATGCTCAGCTTCTGTCTGAGGGTTCCGGAGGGGGGTCATGAGCCAGGTGGCGAGGTCGTAACCTTTGTCCCCCAGCATCTAGCTCTGGCCTTGTGGCTGATGCTGGAACAAGCCTCAGACACTGCTCTCACGCAAGATAAAAGCATCATGGATGCTCCCTGGATAATTTGCATCTACTGCCATGATGCGCTGAGTACGGTCGCAGACGATCTGTACGTTAATGGAGTGGAATCCCTTTCGGTAAACTTCCGGGTCGTCTAAAGGTGCTCGCAGGGCGATGTGCGTAAAGTCAGTGGCAGCCTGTACCTTGGGGAAGCCAGCAATTCATGCAAAGCCTAAAGCCCTCTCATTTTGTGCCTCCCTGGTCATTGATAAGTTTATGAAGTCCATCCTGTGTGCATACAGTGTGCTTGTCACCTGGCGAACGCAGCTATGTGCACCGTGCTGCGAGATGCAGCATAGGTCCTCAGTTGATGCCTGAAAGGAGCCGAAGGCATAGAAGGCAAGTGCCGCAGTTACCTTGATCTCAATGGGCAGTGCAGTCCTCCCGCTTCTAGGCTGTATATCTGCCTTTATGAGCTGGCATATCTCTGTGACCACCTCTTTTTCGAAAGCACAGCCTCCTAACGCACGGCCCCTCAGTGAGGTGCAGGTATGAGCGCCTCTCCCTGTAAACCCCTTCGGGGTAAGGCCTCCTCTCCATAACTCTGCGACTGCTTTGATTATGCAGATAACGCTGCCGAATAAGCCTTCTTCAATGAAAAGCCAGGACAGCATAAACACACTGTCATGTATTCAACTATCATTGTAACCCGTGTATAAGCTGACCTAAGTTGTACACCTTGAGGACACGGACCACAGGGGGCGAACTTGTGGGAGACACTCCAAACCTGAACTTTCCGGTATAAAAGGGGAAGCTCCACCCACCTTCATCACTTGAGGTCTTGGTAATAAAGGGAACTGGTCACAGAGTGACCTTCTCTCAAATATGGGCCTCGTGTGCATTTATACTGTATAGTAAGGACATATTATTGGCGACGAGAAACTGGGATTTAAACCACGTGAGCATGGCCACTTGCAGCACAGAAGAGAGGTACTGTATTGGTGATGATTGGGACGACTTTGTTGAGAGACTACAGCAAAGTTTTGTCACTAAGGAATGGTTGGGACAGGATTCGTCCGACAAACGCAGGGCTCATCTCCTGACGGTTTGTGGATCCAGAACGTACTCCCTGATGAAGGACCTTCTAGCGCCAGAGAAGCCGACTGACAAGATGTTCGAAGAGCTCAGTAAGTTGATCGGGGAACACTTTAAACCGGCGAGCAGCATGCACATGGCGAGACACCGGTTTTACACGCACCGGCGGCGAGAAGGACAAAGCGTTCCAGACTTCGTGGCAGATCTCCGGCGACTGGTGAGCCTATGTAAGTTCCCAGATGCATGCAGAGTGGAGATGCTGCGAGACTTTTTTATTGAGGGCATCGGGCACGCTGGGATTTTCAGGAAACTGATTGAGATCAAAGACTTGACCTTGGAAGCGGCGGCTCTGATAGCCCAGACAATTATCTCAGGGGAGGAAGAGACCAGAATGATTTATGGCAACAATCTTGGCTCAAATGCGGCAAACAACCAGGGAGTCAACATTGTTAACGCGGCACACAGTTCTCTAGGCAGACGAGGGCAATCGGACATGCCCCAGCATGCAGTTGAACCCAAAGGGAGAATTCAACAGAGACAAGGGCTAGCTGAACGGTGATTCATGGCATCGCAATGAACAATACAGCCAGTAATGGGGCCATCAACAGCTGTTAATGATGCACTTAAGGACAGTTACAGAGACAGTCAGAGACGATCGACTGGTAATGGACCTTTTGTTTCCAACAATGAGGCCTCCAGCTCATGCTGGAGGTGTGGAGGCAAACGCCCAGCCAGAGCTTGCAGGTATCAGCAATATACCTGCAGAAACTGCAACGTCAGCGGTCACTTGGCGCGTATATGCAGGAAGTCTGCAGCCAGGTTGATGTACGAGGAGGATGGGCCCGATGTAAGCCCTACGAGGCCAAATGAATACTGGGGGAAATCGCTGGAAGCTGAAGTTCAGCGAGTTCATGTGGAGCACATATACAGTTCATATACCAGGACTCCACCGATAATGATGAAAGTGCTCCTCAATGGCATCCCAGTATTAATGGAGCTGGACACGGGGGCCAGCCAGTCCCTGATGAGTATCAAACAGTTTGAAAGGTTGTGGGTGTCCAAGGCCTGGAGGCCAAAATTATCGCCGATTGACGCACAGCTACGGACTTACACAAAGCAGATCAGTCCGGTGCTCGGCAGCACCACGGTAGTCGTGACCCACAAAGATTCGGAGAACAGGTTGCCACTCTGGATTGTCCCGGGGGACTGTCCCGCACCACTGGGGAGGAGTTGGCTTACTGTCATGAACTGGAAATGGGGCGATGTCAATGCAATTTCATTTGTGGAGCGAGTATCATGCTCACAGGTCCTGGACGAATTGGACTCATTATTTCAACCCGGCATCAGCATTTTTATGGGGACCAAGGTAGTGATTCACATAAACCTGGACGCCAGGCCAGTACACCACAAGGCCAGAGCGGTGCCGTACGTGATGTGCGAAAAGATAGAATGCGAATTGGACCGCCTGCTGAGGGAAGGCATCATCTCGCCAGTTGAATTCAGTGACTGGGCGAGCCCGATTGTGCCGGTGCTCAAGGCGGATGGGTCTGTCAGGATATGTGGCGATTACAAGGCCACCATCAATCGGGTGTCACTCCAAGACCAGTACCCGCTACCGAGAGCGGAGGACGTCTTTGCGACGCTATCCAGTGGCAAACCTCTTTCAAAATTGGACCTGACCTCAGCTTACATGACCCAGAGCTGATGAGTGAGTTGAAGAAGCTGCCCACCATCACGACACACAAGGGGTTGTTTGAGTATAACAGATGTCCATTTGTTATTCGTTCGGCCGCCACGATCTTTCAGCAAAATATGGAAAGCCTCCTCAAGTCAATTCCAAGGATGGTGGTTTTTCAAGACGACATCCTCATCACGGGTCGCGATACTGAAGAACACCTCCACAACCTGGAGGAGGTGCTACGCAGACTGGACCGGGTACGGCTGCAACTGAAAAAGGCGAAGTGCGTCTTCTTAGCTCCAGAGGTAGAATTCCTGGGGATGAGGGTAGCAGCAGACAGGATCAGACCCACTGTGTCCAAAATGGAAGCGTTCCAGAGAGCACCCAGACCCCGTAACACAACGGAGCTGCGTTCGTTCCTGGGGCTCCTGAACTATTTTGGCAACTTTCTTCCCAAATTGAGAACGCTGTTCGAGCCGTTACACGTGTTCCTACGCAAAGATCGCGATTGGGTCTGGGGGGACAGCCAGGAAAGGGCTTTTGATAGAGCACGCGATTTGTTATGCTCCAACAAACTGTTAACGTTATATGACCCGTGTGAGAAACTAGTTTTAACATGTGATGCATCGTCCTATGGGGTCGGGTGTGTGTTGCAATATGTGAATGCCAATGGTCAGTTACAGCTGGTAACTTATGCCTCCAGAAGTCTGTCCCGGCAGAAAGGGGCTACGGGATGGTTGAAAAGGAAGCGCTAGCATGTGTATATGCAGTAAAAAAAAATGCACCAGTCCCTATTTGGCAGGAAATTTGAGCTGGAGACAGATCACAAACCCCTAACGTCCCTTTTGGCCGACAACAAGGCCATAAATGCGAGTGCATCGGCCTGCATACAGAGGTGGGCACTTACGTTAACCGCCTATGACTACACAATTCGGCACAGACCAGGCACTGGAAACTGCCCCGATACACTCAGCAGGCTACCACTAGCCACCACTGAGGAGGCAGCTGAGCATGGTGCTGAGATGGTCATGGCTGTTGAAGCTTTCGGAAGCGAAGGCTCACCTGTGAAGTCTGGACAAATAAAGACCAGCTACTATCTTTAGTTAAGAAGGTGTCCTGAATAGTGTAAAGTCCTGTCTCCTCAGTACAGATTCACACGAGGCATGTAGTGAAGTCAAGGTCACTCTGGACCTGCACCTTTATTTCACAGCTCTGGAATGCTGCACTTGCCTGAGACCTGTCCTTATATACCTGTCTCTTGCAAGTGCACCCCTGGTGGTAAGATATGCTGGTGGTTACAGGTCATATCTTATTATAGTCATGTATAGCATGTTAGGATACAGTTATAAATAATAATGTAAGATACATGACAAATAGGGACTGGGCAGCCACGTACGGGACATGCCCTGAGGAGTTTAAACCGTTTCATAGGTGCAAGGATGAACTCGCGATTCAGGCCGATTGCCTACTGTGGGGAAACCAAGTAGTCATGCCCCAGAAGGGCAGAGAGGTGTTTATCAGAGAACTTCACAATGAGCACCCGGGCATTGTCATGATGAAGGCAATTGCCAGGTCACACATTTGGTGGCCAGGGATAGATGCAGACCTGGAACTTTGTGTTCGCAGGTGCAACACGTGTGTTCAGCTGGGCAACGCACCCAGGGAAGCTCCCCTTAGCCCCTGGTCCTGGCCTGCCAAGCCATGGTCACGCATCCATGTGGACTACGCAGGTCCTTTCATGGGAAAAATGATTTTGGTTGGAGTAGACGCCTACTCCAAATGGATTGAGTGTGCCATTTTAAATTCAAGCACATCCTCTGCCACGGTAGAAAGTCTATGGGCAATGTTCGCCGCCCATGGTCTACCGGACATCTTGGTCAGTGACAATGGCCCGTGCTTCACAAGCACTGAATTCCAGGACTTCATGGCAGGCAATGGAATCAGTCATTGAAGGTTGGCATGCAGGTGCAGCAGGCGGTTAAGAAAGCAAATGGCATGTTGGCCTTCATAGCAAGGGGATTTGAGTACAGGGGCAGGGAGGTGTTGCTACAGTTGTACAGGGCATTGGTGAGGCCACACTTGGAGTATTGTGTACAGTTTTGGTCGCCTAACCTGAGGAAGGACATTCTTGCTATTGAGGGAGTGCAGCGAAGGTTCACCAGACTGATTCCCGGGATGGCGGGACTGACCTATCAAGAAAGACTGGATCAACTGGGCTTGTATTCACTGGAGTTCAGAAGAATGAGAGGGGACCTCATAGAAACATTTAAAATTCTGACGGGGTTAGACAGGTTAGATGCAGGAAGAATGTTCCCAATGTTGGGGAAGTCCAGAACCAGAGGTCACAGTCTAAGGATAAGGGGTAAGCCATTTAGGACCGAGATGCGGAGGAACTTCTTCACCCAGAGAGTGGTGAACCTGTGGAATTCTCTACCACAGAAAGTTGTTGAGGCCAATTCACTAAATATATTCAAAAAGGAGTTAGATGAGGTCCTTACTACTAGGGGGATCAAGGGGTATGGCGAGAAAGCAGGAATGGGGTACTGAAGTTGAATGTTCAGCCATGAACTCATTGAATGGCGGTGCAGGCTAGAAGGGCCGAATGGCCTACTTCTGCACCTATTTTCTATGTTTCTATGTTTCTATGTCAGAACGGCACCGTTTAAGCCGGCCTCAAATGGCCAGGCGGAACAAGCAGTGCAGATAATCAAACAGGGGATGCTCAGAATCTCAGGGGATTCCCTACAAAGCCGCTTATCATGCCTCCTGTTGGCCAATCGATCCCGACCACACTCACTCACAAGGGTTCCACCCGCAGAGCTGCTAATGAAAAGGATGCTGAAAACTAGGTTATCCCTTATACACTCCACCATGAAAGAAATTGTTGAGAGCAGGTGCCAGTCACAATGTGACTACCATGACAGGAATGCGAGGGCGCGATGTATTGATGTAAATTACCCTGTTTTTGTCCTTAATTACGCTGCAGGGCCCAAATGGCTTGCAGGCACTGTGATTGCCAAAGAGGGGAATAGGGTTTTGGTAGTTAAACTTACCAATGGACAAATCTGCCGCAAACACGTGGATCAAACTAAAAGGAGGTTCAGCAACCCCATAGAAGAAGCAGAGGAAGAACACGACGTAGAGTTTACTCCACCACAGGTGACCGAACACCGGAACCAAGTGGAGGAGAGCCCAGTCACTGTGGGCAGTCCGGACAGGCCTGAGGCACCGCAAACAGCAGACACTCAGGCCAGCGCCCAACAACCGGAGCCCCAACTCAGGCGCTCTACAAGGGAGCGTAAACCACCAGAGAGACTTAACCTGTAATCCCAATAAGACTTTGGGGGGGAGGTGATGTCATGTATTCAACTGTCATTGTAACCCATGTATAAGCTGACCGAAGTTGTACACCTTGAGAACACTGACCACAAGGGGCGAACTTGTGGGAGACACTCCGAACCTGGACTTTCCGGTATAAAAGGGGAAGCTCCACCCACCGTCTGCCTCTCGAGGTCTGGTAATAAAGGTAACAGGTCACAGAGTGACTTTCTCTCAAGTATGGGCCTCGTGTACATTTATACTGTATAGCAGGGACATATTACACGCACCACATATGGAAAAGTTAGAATAGCCCCCATTCTTTAAATGTCCTTAGAAACGAATTATAACCTCACAAAAAACTCAATGTGTAAACGCAGCCTTCCCTCTAAGCTTTAACTCAGCTCCGTGTTCCAAGATGGCACTGTTGATGCCGATTTCAATCGGACTCGACTCGATAAGGCAAGGTTTTTAAAAACGGTACTGACCACTATCTTTACAAATATCCTTATTGGGGAAACTCGCAAAAAACAGCATTATCGTTGGGTTTGGCCAAGTGACATCACAAAAACGGTTCTCAAAAAACTCGACTCTTATTTATAAAGGATGGCGTGACACCTCTGGTGAAACTAGCAAAAACAGGAAGGCAGATTATTATCTGAATGGTGACAGATTAGGAAAAGGGGAGGTGCAACGAGACCTGGGTGTCATGGTACATCAGTCACTGAAGGTTGGCATGCAGGTACAGCAGGCAGTTAAGAAAGCAAATGGTATGTTGGCCTTCATAGCTAGGGGATTTGAGTATAGGAGCAAGGAGGTCTTACTGCAGTTGTACAGGGCCTTGGTGAGGCCTCACCTGGAATATTGTGTTCAGTTTTGGTCCCCTAATCTGAGGAAGGACATTCTTGCTATTGAGGGAGTGCAGCGAAGGTTCACCAGACTGATTCCCGGGATGGCAGGACTGACATATGAAGAAAGACTGGATCGGCTCTGCTTATATTCACTGGAGTTTAGAAGAATGAGAGGGGATTTCATAGAAACATATAAAATTCTGATGGGATTGGACAGGTTAGATGCAGGAAGAATGTTCCCAATGTTGGGGAAGTCCAGAACTAGGGGTCACAGTCTAAGGATAAGGGGTAAGCCATTTAGGACCGAGATGAGGAGAAACTTCTTCATTCAGAGAGTGGTGAACCTATGGAATTCTTTACCACAGAAAGTTGTTGAGGCCAGTTCATTCGATATTTTCAAAAGGGAGTTAGATGTGGCCCTTCTGGCTAAAGGGATCAAGGGGTATGGAGAGAAAGCAGGAATGGGATACTGACGTTGCATGATCTTATTGAATGGTGGTGCAGGCTCGAAGGGCTACATGGCCTACTCCTGCACCTATTTTCTATGGGGTCAAGTTTCGGGCCGTGCCTAGAATGGCGCAGCCCCGACCTGGGCGTCCGTTTTTCGCGCCTAAAAGTACAACAGAAAAATACTTCTTAATTCTCGGGCTCCTTGCTGGTCCCTGGGAGCTCGGTGCGCACACAGCAGCGGGGGGCGGAGCCACAGAGTCGCGCCGATTCTGTAAGTCGGGGGGGGCGGGGCTAAGTTAAATGAGGCAACGTCGTGCTAGTAGCCGTGCGCGTGCACGTTGGAGCATGTGCAGACGTGCAGGAGCCCAGAAACATTGACACTCAGTCATTTTTAAACGGACTTAAAGAAATGTGTTCATTTGTCCCGTGGACCCTTGGAAAGGCTTGGGATTGAATTTTGATGATTTCTTTGTGTCTGAAGGAGTGCTTTTAGCAGCACTGCTGAATAAATCATCTGCTGAAATCAGTGAGTGCTGCTTTGCACTGCTAAACTTCCAGAACAGGTGCTACATTGGCGCATGCAAATTAAGGATTGTGTGTTTTGAGAAATAAGAGTGTCAATTCAATATAGCAATGGAACAACATCCACCAAAAACAAAGAATTTCTTGCATGAGAAAGTGGAGATATTAGTCAACGTAATTGAGCAGAGATGGCAGGAGCTAGATACCAGCAACAGAGGTCGCATAAAAGTGCCACCGAAAGAAATGAAGAAACGCTGGAACCAAGTTGCAGAAGATTACTGCGCAGTGGTGCATACCAGGAGATCTGGAAGCCAGTGTAAAATGAAATGGCACGACCTTGGTTAAATAGTTAGTGTAAGTAATATTTTCCATTTTTAATGTAATCGTAATTGTAATGTGACTATCTGTATGTCTCACCCTGCAGACTGACACACTCTGTAAAAAGTTATATTTTACTCTTTGCAGAAGAAATTGGCCCACAACAAAAGGGAAGCAACTCGGACAGGAGGAGGCGTGCCCAATCTGCATCCACTGACACCCTTGGAACAGAGGGTAGCTGCTATGATGCGTCGGACATGGAGTAAAGCAATCGGTACAGCACAAGCTGGGCCCGCACGCGAGGAAGAGGGTAAGTCCTGAAAATGCATCGTGGCCCTTCAAATCAGCCTGCTGCCTAACCTGCTATGTGTGAGAGTACTCATGCCACCCATCCGGCCCCCTCCCTTGCTGTTAAACATTTGTCTGTTCTGATGTATTTTGCAGAACATGATGATGATGATGATGATGATGATGCTGCTGCTGCCAACCCTGAGGATCCTGAAGATACAGAACAAGAACCAGTACAACCAGATGCGGACGATCCAGACTAGATGATGGCGGTGATGACTGAAATGTCTACAGGGGAGAGCTTCCAAATTAATGTCAATGAACCCCCATTAAGGGGCATCAGAGTTTCAACCCCTTGCATGGGTTCTGGTTCCACCTTCCATGGTTTTGATTCCGACATTGCGGGTCCCAGTGATGCTGGTGATATAATGGAGCAGTTTAAACCCATTCACCCACCATTCCAGCCCATGGCTCACACTCGAGTGCTGTAGTCTGGAACACCGAGCACCCCACCGTCCCAGCCCGAGCCTCTCTCTCTAGTGCTGCCATCTGGAGCACAGAGCGTCCCATCGTCCCAGCCCGCGCCTCCCTGTGTAGTGGTGCCGTTTGGAACACCAAGTGTCCCACTGTCCCTGCCCGCGCCTCCCAGTGTAGTGGTGCCACGAGGCAGACCCAGGCAGAGGAGGAGGAGATTGGAGACACGCTCTCCTGAGATGCAGCGTGCAACAGATGCGACTCAGGTTGTGGCTTTGGGTATGGAGACCAATGAGCTTACCCGATCACTCATCGGTGAAGAGTTGACGGTCCTGACGGGAGAAATAGCAATAATGACACGGGAACTTCGGGAGGGAGTGCAATCGACGGCACAGGCCATCAGGGAGGGCCTGCAAATTATGACACAGGCCGTCAGGGAGGGCCTGGTTGAGGTAGCTGCTGCAATAAGGGCACACAGCCCGGCCAATCAAATGACACCCCCATGAAGAAGTGAACATTCAGTGAGATATGGATGAGATGGTTGCAGCCTTTCTTTGCTGCTTTTGTTCTTGTTCTTGATGTAGCTCTAGTAACGTTTTTCAAATTGAAATTGTTTTGTAAGTTTTGTAACTTTACAACTTATAAGTGATCTTATGGTTTTTAAAGTGATCTTATCGTGTAAATGCTGTCACATTTTGTAACTTATTTAATTTTACATCTAAAAATATGATCTTGAAGTTTGTGATCTTAAGAGTATAAGATTTTTCACATTGAAATTGTTTTGTAACTTTTGTAACTTTACAAGTTTATAAGTGATCTTAAAGTTTTCAAGTGATCTTCAAGAGTCATATTAAAAAGTAAAGTTTGATACAACAAATATTTTATTACAGTGACGTTAACTTTTCAATAAAATATTTTTTCATTAAAACTGTTTCATGTTCCATTTACACAACACAACGTAGGAACAACTGCAAAGAATAAACATGTCCATGCGCAACACTGGTCGCAGAGCCCTCAGGCATCAGTAGTTGAAGAATTCACGGATGAGCTGCTGGCGCAAGTCTTGAGCAATCGTTAAAGGGGCACGATGGACGGCCCTCCTCTGACCTCGTGCTCTGACATCAGGCACTTGCATGTTTTCCTGATCGTCGTCATCATCCACATCCTGCTGTTCCGTAATATTATCATCAGGCACTGGACCCTCACGTGGGTCTTCTGGTTCCACTACCAGCTCCTGCTGCCTCATGATGGCTAAGTTATGGAGCATGCAGCACACAACAGTGAAACGACCAACAATCTGAGGAGAGTATTGCAACTGTCCTCCGGAATGGTCCAGGCATCGGAATCACTGTTTCAATATGCCAATGGCCCTCTCAATGATGCTGCGCGTCGCAATGTGCGCCATGTTGTATTGACGGTCAGCTTCTGTCCATGTCACGCGTAGGGGTATCATGAGCCAGGTGGTCAGGCCGTACCCTTTGTCTCCCAGTAGCCAGCTCTGCCCTTCTGGCTGCTGCTCAAACATGTCAGATAGAACGCTGTCGCATAGGATGAACGCATCGTGGGTGCTGCCAGGGTATCTCGCATCGACTGACATGATGCGCTGCTTGTCGTCACACACGAGCTGCACATTGATAGAGTGGAAACCTTTCCTATTTCGGTACGGCTCAGAATCCTCCACAGGTGCTCGCAAGGTTACGTGGGTACAATCTATGCAGCCCTGTACCTTTGGGAAGCCGGCAATCCTGAAGAAGCCCACAGCCCTCTCATGGATCGCTTGTGCGGTCATTGGGAAATTGATGAAGTCATTCCTTCACGCATACAGTGCAGCCGTAACCTGCTAAACGCGGGCATGTATTGCACGTTGAGAGATGGCATACACATCTTCAGCTGTAGCCTGAAACGATCCCGAGGCATAGAAAGAAAGTGCAGCTGTTACCTTCACTGCAACAGACAGGGCAGTTGGCGTTCTGCTTCTGGGCTGCAAATCTGCTCTCAGCATATCACAGATCTCAGCGACAACTTCTCTGCGGAAAGGCAGCCTTTTGACACAATCAGCCTCGCTCATGTCCAGTTACGAGCACCTGGCTCGATATTGCCGACGTGGGTAAGGTCTCCTGCCCATCAGCCTACGGGCTATGACGTTCCTGGTGCAGTGAGCTCTAATCAATTCTCTCCTATGCAGTGAATTGATGGCGAACCATTGCATATTCCATGGTGTTGACAATGCAGCACCCATTCTGCAAATTTAAGTTTCAACCTAGCTATCTAGCTGCCTCTCCCTGTCCCTGGCCGAATGGCCTCAGTCTCCCTTGCAGCTCGAAGGCTGCTTGCTGTGTCTTCGGCTGCCATCAGCCACTACCGATGCCCCTATCCCGTGGCCAAATGGCCTCAGTCTCCCTCGCAGCTCGAAGGCTGCTTGCTGTGTCTTCGGCTGCCATCAGCCACTGCCGATGCCCCTATCCCGTGGCCAAATGGCCTCAGTCTCCCTCGCAGCTCGAAGGCTGCTTGCTGTGTCTTCGGCTGCCATCAGCCACTGCCGATGCCCCTATCCCGTGGCCGAATGGCCTCAGCTTCCCTCGCAGCTCGAAGGCTGCTTGCTGTGTCTTCGGCCGCCATCAGCCACTGATGCCGCCCCTGACTCCAACATGGAAGGCCTGCCTGAAGCACCGCAGCTCGAAAGCTGCTGCTGTGTCACACAGGTAGGAATATTCAATATTTTGTCTTTGCTTTGTTTATAATTTTTTATTCAGGATGGCTCTTTATTTATGTAAGTAAGTCTATTGAATGCTTGTCGAATTTAATTACTTCCCTTCCCCCTCCCCCCTCGTTCCCTACACCTGATTTGTAACCTACGCCTGATTTATAAGTGTAGGCAAGGTTTTTCTGAGTGTACAAAAATCTAAGTTAGTTTGGAGTAAGTTTGCACTGCCTAAACTTTCAAAACAGGCGTAAGTGGCCGGACATGCCCCTTTTTAAAAAAAAACAATCTGTTCCAAAATGAAACTGTTCTAACTGACTAGAAATGGAGCGAACTAAATGCCGAGAATTGCAATTTCTAAGATACTCCATTCTAAACCAGTTGCTCCAAAAAAATAGGAGCAACTCAGGCCGAAACTTGACCCATTGTTTCTATGTTTCTAAAATGGCCCTAAATTTATTTAGCTCCAATAAATGGAGCTAAGTCGATCGTTATGATGGCAAACTTCTAGCCTTACTAATTTCTGTCTTACCCATTTTTCATCATTTACCTTTCAACTTCTGTTCGAAAAAAAGTAGTACTCTACAATCAGGCTCATTTCAGTCAGCTTTCTCTGATTACACAACTGGGAACTGTTTGTGGACATTGAGCAGAGGGAAATTTCTGTTCTGGATGAAGCAAAATTAACGAGATGGCGATAAACATTTGTACATGGGCAAATATTGGTTCCATGAGAACAATGAAAGTGGTGTTCTACATCTGTTCTCCTGGAAGAAGCAACTCTGTGTCAGCAGGGCACATATAACAGGGTGAGAAGGGTTTACTGGCAGAGCATGCCTGAAATTTATTTTCGTTTTTAAGTTGCAGAATATAAAACTAAATTTCAGTGTTATTGGTAAATGCGATGACCTTTGCCGTTAACTTGTCCAACTTGTCTTAACTAGATTTCTATGTTATTTTAAATGTAAAAAGAAAAGTCGAAGTTTTGCTTTCTCAAAAATTCTCACAGCTGTATGCATTGTCAAAAGATATCAACATATTAAACACTTTCACTTCAAAATATTAATAGTAATCCAGATTTTTTATCAAAAGAATAATTTTTAAAAGAATTCTGCTCGATTATGAATGTCATATGACAGTTATTAAAAAAACCTTTTAACACGTCAAAGATACGTTAGAGTAGAAGTTATGTCACTGGATGAATAATCCAGAGGTTGGACTTTTAACCCAGAGACAGTGATTTCAAATCCCAATAAGGCAGTTTGAATATTTGAATTCAATTTTTTTTTAAACTGGAAATAAAAAGCAGGCATCAGTACAAATCACCATAAAGCTGTCGGATTGTCATACAAACCCACTTGGTTCACTGATGTCATTTAAGGAAAGAAATCGACCATCCTTAGCTGGTCTGGCCTTTCTGTGACTCCAATCCCACACCGACATGGTTGACTCCTCTAACTGCCCTCCAAAGTGGGCAAGGAAGCCACTCAGTTGTGTCAAACTGCTGTTGCAGCAGTCCATTACATTTGCAGGGCAACTAGGGATGGACAATAAATGCTGGCTTTGACAGCGACACCCACATCACAAGAATTAATTTTTAAAAATTTAGCACCATGTCACTTATACCTGATGTAATGAAAATTCTCCAAATCATAATAATTTGGTCATTATTTTTTCAGGAAAATAATGCTCTGCTAACATTATTTTTTGCCCGAAACAGCAAGGGCTCTTTACAATACTGTCATACATGTATCACTGAGGTTGATTGTGAGGAAACAAAACGAACGAGAACAACTGAAATGACAAGATCAGGGTTAGTGACTTTAGGCGTCATCATTCTCCATTTGCTAATTTTAGTGAAAAGGTACGTGTCAGTACAAAGTAATGCTCCTGTTTAATATTCATATTTCTTTTGCTTAAAAACAGCAAACAGAGTAAAATATATTCACTTATGTTGATTCACTGCTGGGCTAAGTAATTACACCAAGATGCAATGATGCCAACCATACAGAACCAGTGGGAACCTGTTCAACCTTCGCCGTCTCCAGGCCAGGTCCAAGACCACCCCAACCTCTGTCGTCGAGCTACAGTACGCGGATGACGCCTGCGTCTGTGCACACACAGAGGCTGAACTCCAGGACATAGTCGACGTATTTACTGAGGTGTACAAAAGCATGGGCCTTACGATAGACATCCGTAAGACAAAGGTCCTCCACCAGCCTGTCCTCGCCACACAGCACTGCCCCCCAGTCATCAAGATCCACGGTGCAGCTCTAGACAACATGGACCACTTCCCATACCTCGGGAGCCTCTTATCAGCAAGAGCAGACATTGATGATGAGATCCAACACCGCCTCCAGTGCGCCAGTGCAGCCTTCGGCCGCCTGAGGAAAAGAGTGTTCGAAGACCAGGCCCTCAAATCTGCCACCGAGCTCATGGTCTACAGGGCTGTAGTGATACCCCCCTCCTGTATGGCTCAGAGACATGGACCATGTACAGCAGACACTTCAAGTCGCTGGAGAAATGCCACCAACGATGTCTCCGCAAGATCCTACAAATCCCCTGGGAGGACAGATGCACCAACATTAGCGATCTCGACTAGGCCAACATCCCCAGCATTGAAGCACTGACCACACTTGATCAGCTCCGCTGGGCAGGCCACATTGTCCGCATGCCAGACACGAGACTCCCAAAGCAAGTGCTCTACTCGGAACTCCTTCACGGCAAATGAGCCAAAGGTGGACAGAGGAAACGTTACAAGGACAGCCTCAAAGCCTCCCTGATAAAGTGCAACATCCCCACTGACACCTGGGAGTCCCTGGCCAAAGACTGCCATAAGTGGAGAAAGTGCATCCGGGAGAGCGCTGAGCATCTCGAGTCTGATCGCCGAGAGCATGCAGAAACCAAGCGCAGGCAGCGGAAAGAGCGTGTGGCAAACCAGTCCCAACCATCCTTATCCTCAACGGCTCTGTCCCAATTGTGACAGGGACTGTGGCTCTCGTATTGGACTGTTCAGTCACCTAAGGACTCAATTTAAAAGTGGAAGCAAATCTTCCTCGATTCCAAGGGACTGCCTATGATGATGATGACTGATATTTTAGCAAAAATATTAAAAATTTCACAGGTAAAGCAATATAGAAACAAATATTAAAGTAAATCATAAAATGTTTGACTTTTAAAAGGGGCAGTACTAGTAAGACTCCAATGCACCATTTTATTATAACCAATGAGGACTATTACTGATACTTAAGTATATGTCTCACATTTATTTTAAAATGATGTGCATCTGTTTTAAAGTAGATATCAATTATAGGATATAGACTACTGTAACCGTGCTTTAAATTTTTATAATTACTAAAGTTAATTAATAGCCGATCATTAATTGATCTCAAAATATACAGACAATCCTCTTTTTTGCTGACAACAATCTCCACAAAGTAGAGATGAAAATTATATTTCATCTTTGGTATTGCTGGTCTCATTATAATGGACTACAATCGAGTTTTCATACGGTTAATTGGACAGATATTGTTACTTATTATGTAACGTTATCATCCCAATTAACAAAAGATTAAATAATGTTGTACGGTATTTAAACCCACAGTTTTAATTGTGTGTGCAGATTTTAACGACCATAGATTGATCTGATGAGATTATTTGCTCATAATTGCTGCATATTCTTTCAAGGGCGGGGCTTCGTACTCGGGCAGATGTTTAGCAAAGGCTGGTACAGTGCAGTATTTTTTCAAGATGAAAGCAAATAAGAAAATAAAATGCAGAGATCTGAGTTTGAGATACAAGTACAGAATTAGTACTCTGGGCAAAAAAACAAAGTGACAGACTCAATTAGCAAAAAAAAGGTACAATTCAGGGAGACATCAGCAAAGTCCAAAAAGAACAGGATTCTGTTTCGGAGCAGGTCAAAAGTGCTGCACACTTCTAAACTTGCTGATATTGGAGTCGAACTTTTTGATTGATTTAAGGCAGCATACGAGACAAATCTTCTGGAATTGCAGAAAAAATTTTCTAAAAGCCTTCAATATAGCACAAGAAATCAGGTTTCGGGATCGTGCGTGAGTCAAGTTGGGATAGAAAAATGTTACCGTCATAACTCGTAAGATAATGGTTGGAGAAACTAATGATCTGACCTCTGAACTGACAAACAAATGGCTTTCGTCAACTCCGGCTGCATTACCTCACAAGTGTGGCCTCATGATTTGTTCAATCTTGATGAAGTGGGACTTTTCTGGAAGCTTCTGGGAGACAGGAAGTGCATTGATGGGAACCAGAGCAAGGAGGTATGACTGTCCTTCTGGACACCAATGTGAACAGATCGGAGAAGATTCCTCCGCTGTTCATTGGTAAGCGTGAGGGACCAAGATGTTCCAAAAGTATTTGATACCTTCCCTGGAGGCATTAGTTATCATTTGATAGAGAATTCAAACAGGTTGCAAAGTTGAGAAAACACAGACCCCATGCCAATGTGAGAATGAGCACATTGCATTAAGTTAGCAATCAACTTGACATTTCAGGGCTTTTGGCAGCAAGCCAATTAGGGGTTAACAACATATCAATTGAGCCAATAAGGTCAAAGGAGGAGAGTTCATTTCTGCAAATTGATCCAGGATAAGTACAGCCATGTTTTGCCATGTGTTTGAGAAGAACAAAGAGCTGGAATCCTGCCAAGGTTCTGTTGCTGCTGCTGGAATAAAATTACTTTAAATCTACAACCGGAGTTCGCGTCTCATTGAAAATTAAGAGATCTAACATCATTTCAACTCAAAAAATGTTGGCCATTTTAGCAAAAATTGAAGAAGCAACTGCTCGTGATTCAACCGAAAATGAAACAGTCCAAAATAGAAACATAGAAACATAGAAAATAGGTGCAGGAGTAGGCCATTCGGCCCTTCTAGCCTGCACCGCCGTTCAATGAGTTCATGGCTGAACATTCAACTTCAGTGCCCCATTCCTGCTTTCTCGCCATACCCCTTGATCCCCCTAGTAGTAAGGACCTCATCTAACTCCTTTTTGAATATATTTAGTGAATTGGCCTCAACAACTTTCTGTGGTAGAGAATTCCACAGGTTCACCACTCTCTGGGTGAAGAAGTTCCTCCGCATCTCGGTCCTAAATGGCTTACCCCTTATCCTTAGACTGTGACCCCTGGTTCTGGACTTCCCCAACATTGGGAAAATTCTTCCTGCATCTAACCTGTCTAACCCCGTCAGAATTTTAAATGTTTCTATGAGGTCCCCTCTCATTCTTCTGAACTCCAGTGAATACAAGCCCAGTTGATCCAGTCTTTCTTGATAGGTCAGTCCCGCCATCCCGGGAATCAGTCTGGTGAACCTTCGCTGCACTCCCTCAATAGCAAGAATGTCCTTCCTCAGGTTAGGCGACCAAAACTGTACACAATACTCCAGGTGTGGCCTCACCAATGCCCTGTACAACTGTAGCAACACCTCTTTGCCCCTGTACTCAAATCCCCTTGCTATGAAGGCCAACATGCCATTTGCTTTCTTAACCGCCTGCTGCACCTGCATGCCAACCTTCAATGACTGATGTACCATGAAGAAGTTCCTCCGCATCTCGGTCCTAAATGGCTTACCCCTTATCCTTAGACTGTGACCTCTGCTTCTGGACTTCCCCAACATTGGGAACATTCTTCCTGCATCTAACCTGTCTAACCCCGTCAGAATTTTAAATGTTTCTATGAGGTCCCCTCTCATTCTTCTGAACTCCAGTGAATACAAGCCCAGTTGATCCAGTCTTTCTTGACAGGTCTCTTTGCACCTCCCCTTTTCCTAATCTGTCACCATTCAGATAATAGTCTGTCTCTCTGTTTTTACCACCAAAGTGGATAACCTCACATTTATCCACATTATACTTCATCTGCCATGCATTTGCCCACTCACCTAACCTATCCAAGTCGCTCTGCAGCCTCATAGCATCCTCCTCGCAGCTCACACTGCCACCCAACTTAGTGTCATCTGCAAATTTGGAGATACTACATTTAATCCCCTCATCTAAATCATTAATGTACAGTGTAAACAGCTGGGGCCCCAGCACAGAACCTTGCGGTACCCCACTAGTCACTGCCTGCCATTCTGAAAAGTACCCATTTACTCCTACTCTTTGCTTCCTGTCTGACAACTAAATAAGAACATTTTACAGTGAAACGGAAGTAAAATGTTGAATTTTTGGGGGGCGAAATTGTCCGTTTGAGAAAGGCCCATTAGGCAGACGTGCTAACAGGGCGTTAATTTTTTATCACCCAGGTGCTGCGGCCCGGGTGACTCCCGGAATTGCCCTCCGGGATTCTGTGGGTAAAAACGGGTTTGCGCTGCATCCCGTACTTTTCCCCCTGGGCGGGGGGGGCACACACGATGAAGTCATCACCGTGCGCGCCGATTCCTTAGCCAACATGTCGCCGGGCACCCTCTCTCTCTTTCTCTCTCTCTCGAGTGCCGGGCCACTAGCCCGGCCGAAAATCTTCCCTGGTTGCACAGTGGACCGCCACGAAAGCGGCTACAGAGTTCGCAGTGGCCCTCCATTTTTAAAATAAAACGGGAGGGACGCTGATGTCTTCAGTGCCGTGCCCTGCTAACGCCCCAGCAGTGCCCCGTGGCGGCCATATCGCCGGACGCCAAACCTTCACTTAATTCAAACTGTGAGCCTGGGGCGCAGGGCAATTGCAACCTTATAATTGAAATCGAAAATGCCTTCAAAACTCTGTGCAAGTGTTTAGGTGAAAAGTTCCTCGATTGTTACAGTATGTTTAATGGTTTGTCCGGTCCGACAGCGTACAACATTAGCTCGATCAGATTTCTAACCTTCATCCTTGATCCTGGTTGACTTCCTGCTGCTAAATTCTGACAATACTCATCTTTCTCATCTCCCGCACTTCTACCATTTAAATACCTCCAGAGGTATTTTACTCAACCTCAGGTATACATCCCCTGTTTCTTTTTGTCAAATCAGATCAACACAGCATCATGAGATATTGAGCAAGTGAAAAAATTGACTGTGCAGAGGTTCTGACCCCTACAATTCTTCACAAGCTTGACAGGTGTTCAGTTTGGAGAACACTGCAGGAAGTTCCATTTGCATTGACATGGGCACAGTATAATGCACCATAACAATCACACATGAAACAGTATGTGGTTGTAATGAAAATTTAATCTTTTGAGCTCAGCTTTGGCAAAAACAGAAGAGAATGCAGGTAGTATTAAGTTTTCATTTCAAAAATATTCAATGGTACTTGTCAAGGAAAATAGGCTTTATTTATAATCAGCTAATCCATCAGCATTATGGACATTGAATTTATCCATCAAAATGTGAGACAGGTAGTATTGTTATATTGCAGATAATGCTCATCAGCCAGCAGGAGAACTCAATCCAGGAGCATTCTTCAATTGGAAAGTGTGCCCTTAAATGCAACAACAACTTGTATTTATGGAGCGACTTTAACATCGTAAAACAACCCAGGGCACTTCACGATTATCAAACAAAATTTGAAACCGAGCCACATAAGGAGAAATTAGGGCAGGTGAGCAAAAGCTGGGTCAAAGAGGTAGGTTTTAAAGAAGGTCTTAAAGGAGGAAAGAGAGGCGGAGAGGTTTAGGCAGGGAATTCCAGAGCTTGGGCCGAGGTTTTAGAAGGCACGGCCACCAAGGGTTGAGCGATTATAATCAGGGATGCTCAAGAGGGCAGAATTAAAGGAGCGCAGACATCTCGGGGGTTGTGGGGCTGTAAGAGATTACAGAGAGAGGGAGGGGCGAGGCCATGGAGGGATTTGGAAATAAGGATGAACATTTTGAAATCGAGGCATGGCTCAACTGGGAGCCAATGTAGGTCCGTGAGCACAGGGGTGATGGGTGAGCGGGATTTGGTGCGAGATTGGAGAGAAACTGGAGAAATATGTGAGTTTAGGGCTAGGGCAGGGGGGAACCTCAGAGGAAGATTGGCCCGGTGGGCTTGGGGAAAGAAGGGAAATAGCAGAGGCAGCTGGTCGGATGGTCTCAATCTTAGAGACAAAGAAGTCCATGAGCTCCTCACACTTGTTGTCGAAGGTGAGGGTGGAAGAGACAGAGGAGAGAAGATGGTTAGCAGTGGAGAATAGAAGCTGGGGTTTATCTTTGCATTCCAGAATGAATCTGGAATAGTGAGCGATTTTGGTAGACAAAAGCAGAACCATTTAGTGCTTTATGTGGTCCAGTCAGATCTGGCGGTGAATGGCTAAACCTACTGTCCGCCATATCCGTTCAAGTCTGCGCCCCTTGGACTTAAGGGAGCGAAAATGGAGAGCCGTACCAGGGGGAACGGCCAGGGTGAGAGAGAATAGTTGTTTTAATAGGGACTAGGACATCAAAGTTGGTGGTGAGGGTGTGATTGAGCAGATCGGTAACTGCAGAAATGTCCTGGTGAAAAGAGGGCCAATGGCTGGACAGTTGGGATTTCATAAGTGCAGTTTTACAAGAGTTTGGAGAGTTTTTTTTCGAGGCGGTGGACACAGATGGAAGTAAGGTTTGAGGGGGGTGGGGAGGGTGAAAGGGGGACGTGGGTGGAGAGCGATACTAGGAAGTGGTCAGAGATGGCCTTATCTGCGATTGACATGATGGAAGTAGCGAGGCCACGAGAGATGGCAAGGTCGAGGGGATGGCCATGAATATGGGTTGGGGAGTTTCCAGGGAGAAATTAAGGGAGGATAGGAGGCTAGTGAACTCAGAGGAGAGCGAGCACAATGAATTGAGATGGAGTTTGAAATCACCGAGGATGTAAAGTCATTTGGTGCAGAGGCTGAGGGAAGAAAGCAGTGAGGTTTAAGGAGTGCCTTAATGGAAGAAAACGAGGTAAAGAGGTGGAGAGCTTTAGGGAGGGAATTCCAAAGCAAATGCACATTTAAAGCTCTGCTAACCAGTCTCTGATTGCTGGTTACATTTTCCATATTAGTAAAGAGCAGATGGACCTGACTTGCCCAACATAAAAAATGATGGTAGATCAGTGGACTGCTTGGGAAATGTTTATTTTAAAGCTTAAAAAAGTTCACTTTACAGAGGCTGCAGTTTTTGAGGCTTCCTGTTCGAGTGTGTCTCTCAGCAGAATCTGAAACCCATATGCAATGTAGTCTGGTTTCAGGTATTCATCGTCATTTACTTCACTATGGAACAAAATGTGTCATATAACCGATCTGCAAGAGTGTAAGGATTCAATAGTTTTTGAATGAGCTCCAGAATAGTGTTACCCTCTCGAAATAAGCACAAACTTTTTTGGACCATTCACAATCGTCAGTATTATTTCATTTTTTCTTACTGTTCTGACTAATGAATTACTCATTTGGGAGAAGAGGTGATTGGTGGTTTAAAACTGATTCAGGTGACCCAAGTTATTATGATCTTGACTGCACTTTCCCAAGGGAATTGCATATCTCCTGTTAGAGAGCCACACAGGCCCAGTTGGCCAACGGCCACCCTTTGCAGGATTATTCTAGGATTCTATGAATAAGGAGGAAAGGAAAGCTGCTCATATTGGACTTGTCTTCATTTGAATTCTCAATTACGGACATCCGTGAGTTGGCTCCCAATGTTTCCACAACTAAATCATGAAAATTTTGGATAATGAAGACAGATTTAGCCTTGCAAACACTGGGAACTAACTCGCTGATAGCCATCTCCCAGAATCTGAATTAATACATTAATAACAATAGCTGCAGTGATGTATCATCTCAGCTGGGAAGTGAAAGCAGTACAACAACTGGCTAAGACAGCCCAGATTAAGAAAGTGAAAATGGGCAATGATTGCTCATTACTGAAGCTTCCAGATGTATATATGTCTGGATTGAACTCAGTTGAGCTATCCTCTACTGTGCTGCCACTCACTGTCAAAAGCTCATCCAAAAATAACTCCACTTGGGGCGCGGGATGGGCTGGGGGGGCGGAAGTAGCAGAGGAGGGCCAATACCTGTAAAAAAACTGTATGCAACTGAGGCCTTGCAGATGAATAGCCTAAAAGTGGCCTTTTAAACCATACTGCTGAATTCTGCAAATATACAACAATATTAGAAATCTGGGAAAGTTCAGAAAACACTCAGAGCAAGAGACAAACAGAAGGGTAATGTAACTCACAACTGTTTACAAATTGCTGACAAATACCAGTAAAGGCCATTAAATAACTGGCTGTCTCTGGCCGCATAAGGAACATTTGGAATCGACTCACGGTAGGGCATTTTTATTCAGTACTACTGTCTTGTAATGTGATATAAAGCTGAAGAAAGGCATGTATGTTGAGCACTGTCCCAACGGTTTGGCCCTCATCAGCTATTTAGAATCTGGCTAAGATGGGATCGTGACGTGTCTATCCAAAAAGAATCACGGCTAAATGTGAATCTTTGTGATCCAAAATGGATCATCTTGATTGGTTAAACATAGAAACATAGAAAATAGGTGCAGGAGTAGGCCATTCGGCCCTTCGAGCCTGCACCACCATTTAATAAGTTCATGGCTGATCATTTTTGCAACTTTAGTACCCATTCCTGCTTTCTCTCCATACCCCTTGATCCCTTTAGCCGTAAGGGCCACATCTAACTCCCTTTTGAATATATCTAACGAACTGGCCTCAACAACTTCTTGTGGTAGAGAATTCCACAGGTTCACAATTCTCTGAGTGAAGAAGTTTCTCCTCGTCTCGGTCCTAAATGGCCTACCCCTTATCCTTAGACTGTGACCCCTGGTTCTGGACTTCCCCAACATCGGGAACATTCTTCCTGCATCTAACCTGTCCAATCCCGTCAGAATTTTATATGTTTCTATGAGATCCCCTCTCATTCTTCTAAATTCTAGTTGATCCAGTCTTTCTTCATATGTCAGTCCTGCCATCCTAGGAATCATTCTGGCGAACCTTCGCTGCACTCCCTCAATAGCAAGAATGTCCTTCCTCAGATTAGGAGACCAAAACTGAACACAATATTCCAGGTGAGGCCTCACCAAGGCCCTGTACAACTGCAGTAAGACCTCCCTGCTCCTATACTCAAATCCCCTCGCTATGAAGGCCAACATGCCATTTGCCTTCTTCACCGCCTGCTGTACCTGTATGCAAAGTGACAAGTAGTTGGAGCAAGGCATTACATTTTATAATTAAGGGTATAAAAGATCGGCCCTTTTGAAAGTCAAACTGGAAGGTTTTGAAAAGAAATGATCTCAAAGGGTTTGGGAACTTTTAGAAGTGCATCACACTTATGTCGAAGTTCAAGGGCTACAAATTTGTGGGCTTTACGCCACTCGCTACCACTAAAACGTAGCAAAAAGAGGGCAGCCACTGCTCTTTTGCCAGCTGGTGGCAGGACCCACAGTTTTCACCATTTTCCGATGCCCAACAGCGCTGCCAGTGAGCGATTGCCCTGAAACTTTAAATTAGGGAGCGGTGACATCAGTGCAACACCAACTTAACATCATCTCGGCGAACTTGAACCTTAGCACCTAGTCCTCAGTGTTCGGCACACTGACACAGGAGCTGTCAGCACCTCTTGAAGAGACACACACATCTTTCACACAAGTTTGCATTTAAGCTTTTGAACTGGATTTTGTTTGATTTTATTGAAGTAGTGCTCGGTGCAATACATGTTAAAACTTTTTGACGTGTGTAGGGAGTGCTGCTGGAGTCTTGCAAGGCCTCAGATGGTAAAGGAAGACAGAAAATGCTGCAAATACTCAGCAAGTCAGGCAACATCCATGGAGAGAGAAACAGAGTTTACGTCTCAGGTTGAGATGGCGCCTGAGCTGCTGAGTATTTGCAGCTCTATGCTGTCATTTCAGATTTACAGTATTCACTCACAGTGGGACTTCTTTTAATTGTTTCTTTTCAAAGAGGCCATAAGGGCTGAAAACCAAATTTTTTTTACCATTTTTATTTTCATCAGTTTTAATGCCTTGCTTCCAGAGGCTGTTGGAAGATGGAACGCCGCTTCTGGGCGACAACTTTCCTTCCGATGCCTGCACTAATGCCACCAGGTGTTACATGGTGAGTTAGCGCTGGGCTAAAAATCGTGAGTCGTGCTCTACTACTGTAGTCACCCCTTTCAGTGGCTGTTATCCCGAGGTCGTATGACACCGGCAACCTTCGTGGTGGCCACACCTTTCTCGGCCCAAGTCTCTTAAGAACAGAAACAAGAAGCAAAGCAATAGCCCAAAAGGAACATATTTTAGGAGTAGACACAGCAGGATGAGAAGCTGATAACTAGGAGGGAAGGAACACTATGATTACAGACAGGGATTAACCCTGTCAGCGCCCTCAGTAGTGAACACGAATGTTATAGAGGTAGGTAGAACCATCTAACTCCAACCCAAACAGTCCTGGAAAGATAAAATGGTATACCACTATGAAATAGTATTGGTTGAAGCTAGCACCTTACCAAAATTGCATTCAAATAGTCAGTGATAAAAATCTTGTTAACCCGCTGATAAAATTGGACAACTGTACTTTTGTTGTGTTGAAAAATCATCACTGCAATGTCTGAATATTAATACCCATAAACCAAGCTTATGCCTGTAACAATTTCAACTTTCAATTAATAATATCTACCAAATATAACATGGCCTCCTTGTTGCTTAATCTTATGATGATATTAATGGTGTTATCAAAGATGTGTTAATCATCATCCCATCATCTGTTAATTCACGATTTCTGTGCATGACTTCATCTTTAATGACTTTGGCGAGAATAAGTTAACTTGTTTACTCAATAGTGTGCAGCATCCCCTGGGAGTTTAGCTCAGCTTGTGTAAATGCTGATATACTTTAGATAGGGTAACATAATAGAGTTTAAAGGTGAGCCATAATTTTAGCTATTTAATAACCCATCGCATCAGGGCACATTTCCAGTCAGTTCTCTGATGCAGAATTGAGGTAGAAGGGCTAACTATTCATCCGATACCTTTTCATTAATATTCCTTATATTTTTACAGATTTACCAGCCGCTGGGCCTTTGGGAAAGAAGGGGAGAAAATGAGAGAGAAAAAAGAAAATGCTACACCAACAATGTCTGTTAAGTTGGTAGCTGACAATAACAAATCTAGCTGTGCATTGCAGTATTCAGTCATCTTTTATTTACATAGATTCCAGTACAATACACAACCACCCCCTGAAGCCATTACACAGAAAGGGACTCCATCACAGACTGCAGCAAACGGCAAGTATTCTTTCTTCAGCAAATTCTACAATCATTAACTTGACATCCCATTGTAACGACGATAAAAAGCTTAATCCCAGTATTAACAATCATATAGCTCTGTTGCTTCAGGAATTTCACCTCAAACTGCCGAATATGACCATCATCCCTTAGTCCATCCTACATTTAGAATGCCCTTTTCATGGTTCACACTAGACTTAGTATTTGCTGTGCAGTAGAATGAGAGAAAATTACACAACATTCTGCACCCAGCACATTCTTCAGGTGGAGCTAATAATTAACATGTTTCGACCTGCATTTAGTTCAGCTACTGCCTTCAAAGTTCAAGGGAATGATTTTCCAAATAAATGAACAACTCGGTATAAAGTTCTTTTCTTTTGCAATTAACAACAATTCTTTCAAAGTGCACTTGAAAGATTCAAACTGTCATTTTCTTTAAGTATTAAGGATAAATGGAGCAGATCCTAAGAACAGTCGGATCATTTAGTTTAATAAAATGGAAAAAGTGCAGATGCTGGAAATACACAGCAGGTCAGTTAGCCTCCGTAAAGCAACAAGGCGTTGCAGAGGTACACCTTTATCAGAAATCAAGACTTAAATGTCTAAACCTATCCTTTCTGTTTATAGACGCTGACCAACCTGCTATGTACTTCCAGCACTTTTTGATTTTATTTTTGAGCAATTTAGTTTATTGTTTTAAATGTTCAACCTGGTTTTATTCTTGCAAATCAGTTGTTACAAATTTCAGACATGCACCAGATATTCTCTTGTATTCAGCTTCACCACATCCATTATGATCAGGAGTGTACCTTTACTGCCCAATATCTCATCATATGATAGCATGACGTCAGGGTTTGTAACAATGAAACCCTTCCTATCTGAGCTGGATGCTCTAATCTCCCACATGACCCCATGTACCCTTCTCTAACCTCCTGAAGAGAGGACTGATTATCACTTTAATGAGTCACGATCAAATAAAAATCAATGAACTGGTTTATTATTTTACAAACCATAAGTGAATGAACAGAGCAACGTCAGTATATCTCTCTGTACTTTAACTTAAACCTGTAATTATGTGAGAAGCATCTTTCCAGAAATTGATTTCTCTAGCGTTAATACAAATCCTCCAGCACTTCTGTTCATTGACTTTTACCCCTTGAGAGCGAGATTTAACTTAACAGTAATACATTGATAGAAATCAAAGCAAGATGCTTCCAAGGTGAATTTATTTAAGGTATCAATCGTGGCTCAGTAGCAGCACTCTCGCCTCGGAGTCAGAAGGTTGTGGGTTCAAGTCCCATTTCAGAGTCTTGCACAAAATCTAGGCTGTCAGTGCAGTGCTGAGGATATGCTGCACTGTTGGAGGTGCTGTCTTTCAGATGAAATGATAACTAAAACAGTTTATCTGGTTATAATCATGCAGCAGTTTGTGGGACCTTGCAGTGTGCAAATTGGCTGATGCATTTCCTACATTACAAAAGTGACTACACTTCAAATGGCTGTAAAGCACAATGGGATGTGTTGGGAGTTGTGAAAGATACGAAATAAATGCAAGTCCTTCTGTGTGTATTTATATTGTGTTTGGGTGTATTTATATTGTGTGTATTTATATTGTATTTGGGTGTATTTATATTGTGTTTATGTATTTATATTGTGTAAGTGTATTTATATTGTGTGTATTTATATTTGGGTGTATTTATATTGTGTTTGGATGTATTTATATTGTGTTTGTGTATTTATATTGTGTTTGGGTGTATTTATATTGTGTTTGTGTATTTATATTGTGTGTATTTATATTTGGGTGTATTTATATTGTGTTTGTGTATTTATATTGTGTGTATTTATATTTGGGTGTATTTATATTGTGTTTGTGTATTTATATTGTGTTTGGGTGTATTTATATTGTGTGTATTTATATTGTGTTTGGATGTATTTATATTGTGTTTGTGTATTTATATTGTATTTGGGTGTATTTATATTGTGTTTGTGTATTTATATTGTGTTTGTGTATTTATATTGTATTTATATTGTATTTATATTGTGCGGCACTGGAGCTGCGGGTGGATGAACTCTGGAGCATGCACGATGCTGAGAATGATGTGAATTGCACGTTTAACGAGTTGGTCTTACCGCAGGTTAAAGATACACAGCCAGATAGGGGATGGGTGACCAACAGGAAGACCAGTGCAAGGAAGGTAGTGCAGGGGTCCCCTGCGGTCATCCCCCTGCAAAACAGATACACCGCTTTCGGTACTGTTGAGGAGGATGTCTCATCAGGGGAGGGCAGCAGCAGCCAAGATCATGGCACCGTGGGTGGCTCTGCTGCACAGGAGGGCAAAAGAACATAAGAATTAGGAACAGGAGTAGGCCATCTAGCCCCTCGAGCCTGTTCCGCCATTCAACAAGATCATGGCTGATCTGGCCGTGGACTCAGCTCCACTTACCCGCCCGCTCCCCATAACCCTTTATTCCTTTATTGGGCAGGAAAAAGAGTGGGAGAGCGATAATGATAGGGGATTCAATTGTAAGGGGAATAGATAGGCATTTCTGCGGCCACAACCGAGACTCCAGGGTGGTATGTTGCCTCCCTGGTGCATGGGTCAAGGATGTCTCGGAGCGGGTGCAGGACATTCTGAAAAGGGAGGGTGACTAGCCAGTTGTCATGGTGCATATAGGTACCAACGATATAGGTAAAAAATGGGATGAGGTCCTACGAGACGAATTTAGGGAGCTAGGAGCTAAATTAAAAAGTAGGATCTCAAAAGTAGTAATCTCAGGATTGCTACCACAGCCACGTGCTAGTCAGAGTAGCAATCGCAGGATAGCTCAGATGAATACGTGGCTTGAGGAGTGGTGCAGAAGGGAGGGATTCAAAATTCCTGGGACATTGGAACCGGTTCTGGGGGAGGTGGGACCAGTACAAACCGGACGGTCTGCACCTGGGCAGCACCGGAACCAATGTCCTAGGGGGAGTGCTTGCTAGTGCTGTTGGGGAGGAGTTAAACTAACATGGCAGGGGGATGGGAACCTAGGCAGGGAGACAGAGTGAAATAAAATGGAGGCAGAAGCAAAAGATAGAAAGGAGAATAGTAAAAGTGGAGAGCAGAGAAACCCAAGGCAAAAAACAAAAAGGGCCACATTACAGCAAAATTCTCAAGGGGCAAAGTGTGTTAAAAAGACAAACCTGAAGGCTCTGTGTCTCAATGCGAGGAGTATTTGGAATAAGGTGGACGAATTAACTGCGCAGATAGCATTTAACGGATATGATGTAATTGGCATCACGGAGACATGGCTCCAGGGTGACCAAGGCTGGGAACTCAACATCCAGGGGTATTCAACATTTAGGAAGGATAGACAGCGAGTGTATTTATATTGTGTTTGGGTGTATTTATATTGCGTGAAACCCTTGCTGGTACAGCTGGTTTCTTCAAGCAAACCAACTGCAAGCCAAGTGTAAAATTCCCAATCATCAAGACCAGTTGACGGATACACCTTTTTGCAGCTTGTTCTGACCATTTCACGTTTGGCTTGTAGTTGCTGAAGCAAGATACACGTTTAGGGACCGCAGCAGCAATAGTGCAATCTAAACAGTACTGTTGGTCGTTCCAGCTGACACTTGCTCAGATGTACACCCGTGACCAGATCAGCCATGATCTTATTGAATGGCGGAGCAGGCTCGAGGGGCCGAATGGCCCACTCCTGCTCCTATTTCTTATGTTCTTATTTGTACACCAACTTTAGCAGTCTGGCCAGTACCTTCCCCAGTGTGAGAACGAATTTCAAACACTTGGCAGTGGGGGTACTGGATATTAGCTACTACAGGCCTCAGCAGGTTGATGCAACATAGTAAGGCCAGCATGGGCATGGGGTAGGGGGGCACAAAATGTCCCTTGGCCTGCACAACTAATCATCGTGTGCTTCCAACGCGTCAATCTGAAACCCCCTTTCACCGCCCTTAACAATGCTTTACTGAAGGAAAGCACAGTGTTGCTATGGTGCAAATAATAACATTTACATTGTATGTTTTAATGCCATCATTTTATTGCTAGGGAACATGACCCCCAGACTGAGCAATGTTCTCTATGACCCCATTCCTTGCGGCTGAAAATCTCTGAGTGGCAGGAGCAAGCGCTGGCGCTCCCGAACATCTTTATAGTATTCTGCAGGAATTACGCCAGCTCAGGTATCCAGCTAAACCTCCTCGAGAAACGTTTCATTGCCTCGGACAGCGGGAGCATTGGCTAGTTTACAGAGTTGCCTTTGATGGTTGGGTATTAATTAATTGGTAATGTTCCAAGAGCAAAAAGTACAATGAATGAAATTCAGAATTTTTACTATTTCTTTGTTGAACAAGGTGCACAGCTCAGTGGCAGCCTTGTGTTGTGGAGTATGAGATGCGGGGCTTTGTTGGGGTTATTTATATTGTGTGAGACCAATGCATAGGTCTTGGACAGCTAACTGCATGCCCAGTGTAAAATAGATGGGGCATCAGCTTTCACTTTGTGAAGTATATATATTGGATTGATAGGTAGGGTTATATAATAAATTATACATTTAAATTCAATTGCAATGTTTTATATTTATTGTAATGTCTGCAGCTATGCTCACAGATTTGTAGAGCTGTTGCGTGGTTTAAGGTGGCTGGCAGATGAGAGAGAGCTGTGTTTGGCAAGGTGATCAGGGTCAGGGACCTGCTCGATGGCGGAGGAGCGGGCTGGATGGTGCCTGAACAGCTGGCACGGCACCTATCCTGGGCCGACGTCCGCCGCGCGGCCAATGCCATCGAGTCGCTAAAAACAGCGCTGGGTCCTGACTCCGTTAGGTGTGTCGAGGATGCTCAAACACATGGGGCGATCCCGTCCGAACTGATCTCTGTCCGGATGGAATTCCTCATCGGCGCCAAGCCCCGGAACCTCCCTCGGGAGCCGGCGCCTCACAACCTGAGCCTCCTCCAGGAAATCCCCTCCGTGCCTTTCAGTTCTGCGCGGAGGGGATTCCTATACGGGCTGCTCCTGCACACTCTCCACTTTGCCATCCTCGTCTGCCATCCGGACACGCAATGGCGCAATATCTTGCCGTCTGGAGGAGGCGGGGATCCCCGATGGAGTGCTCTCTTCACGGGAGTCCTCCCTTTATTTATTGGGGACTTGGCCGAGAGGGTGTTGCACGGAGCAGTCCCGTGCAATAAGTTTTTAAGTCAGTTCACAGATTCCCAGACCGCCTGCAATTTCTGCAGTCTAGAGGAGTCCGTGTTCCATGTTTATCTTGTATGTGTGAGGTTGCAGCCCCTCTTCCATTATTTGAAGGGGCTGCTCCCCAAATTCTGGTTGCACTTCAGTCCCACGCTCCTGATCTTTGGGCACCCTGTGCGGAGGGGAGCGGGCAGGTCGGAAGGTCTCCTCGTAGGACTGCTCCTGGGCACGGCCAAGGGGGCCATCAGCCGGTTCAGGCAGCGGGCGGTCGAGGGGGTCATTCAGCCCGACTGCCTGCCTCTCTTCCGCGCGTACATCCGGGCCAGGGTGTCGCTGGAGATGGAGCACGCAGTATCCACCGGTACGCTCGCGGCCTTCCGCGAGAGGTGGGCGCCGGAGGGACTGGAGTGCATCATTTCAACAGGGAACAGAATTTTAATTTGATTTAATTTGACTTGATTCAACAAAGGTTCCCTTTATGTTAAATTGTTCATTTGTATTTTGGTGGCCTCAATAAAACCCAAGAGGGCACTTGAATGAAAGTTTCGACGAAAATAGTTGTAGAGCTGTTGCATTGTGAGTGGCTTAGCCAGTCACATGATGTTCACAAGATGCAATAAAACCCCAGTCAGTTGGGTCGAGGTCATCCACGATGAGGTATGCAGTTGTGAGCCGAGTGGATGAACTGGTAATGTGTAGTGTGATTGTTAAACCTTTGTTAATAAACCAACTGGCCCTTAATAGCAATGTGTTGCTATGAATTCTTAAGCAAAGAACCCATGAAGCAAATACATGACATTTAATGGTTAAGTGTGTTGTATACTTTCGCTATTCATTTTCGCAATGGTTCTCCTGATCATCTGTTGTAATTTCAGCAGAAGATCCAAGGAAACCCCAGAGAAAACTGTTCATGCCTTTTCTCCAGGATTCCCATGGAGCTTCTGTCAAAGTTACAGTGGAAAGTCAGAAGAATCCCTGTGGAAATGCAACCCCTTTATGCTCACACAATGGATGTTAGAATGGCTTATGTATACTTGCACAACAAAAAGATTTATAAACCCAGTCCCCTGCCTTCGTATTTGCTTTTGAAAGAAAAACATAAAGAATGAAAGAGAAGAAAGAAAGCATGAAAGGCTTGCATTTATATCGTGCCTTTCATGACCGCAAGATGTCCCAAAAAGCTCTGCAGCCAACTAAGTACGTTTGACAATGTTCTCTTTAAGCTGCACGCCCGCGCTGCTCTCTGTACCTCTCGTATAGCCGGCAAGTCGCGTTTTCAAGGGGAAAAAGCGCGCATGAGCAGTGTTTTAAATGGGCCACACAATCTCTTAAAGGGGCTTTGTGCCACAAAAATAAATTAATGGGAACATTGGTCACTGTTATAATGTAGGAAATGCAGCAGCCAATTTGCACACAGCAAGGTCCCACAAACAGCAATGTGATAATGGCCAGATTGTGCCCCAGAAAACAGGTGTGGGGATCGTGATGCTGGATCAACCCGTTCCTGCTCAAGGCAGCATGTAAACTTTGTGCTGTCTGCTAATTACAATGATAGTTTCGTGCATCATCATCATCATCATCATAGGCAGTCCCTCGGAATCGAGGAAGACTTGCTTTCACTCTTAAAATGAGTCCTTAGGTAGCTGAACAGCCCAATACAAGAGCCACAGTCCCTGGCACAGGTGGGACCAGATAGTTGTTGAGGGAAAGAGTGGGTGGGACAGGTTTGCCGCGTGTTCCTTCTGCTGCCTGCGCTTGATTTCTGCATGCTCTCATGCAGCCCAATGCTGAGTGTGCTGGAGTGGCTGCACGCACAGCAGGGGGTCCAAGTTCATGCGCGGCTCGCAGCAATTAAAGCTAGCCTGCACTTCCTAAAGCCAGCCTGCACCTCGAAAAGGGGAGGTGCTTTATGGCTGCAGTTAATGATTCAACTGGTTGGGTGCAGAGTTTGAGTAAGAACAAGTACAATTGGACAAAAGGGGAGAGATCGTGCTCCAATGTTCTCAGATGCGGCACTGATAGCCTTGGTGCAGGAGGTGGACAGGAGGAGGGCGATCCTATTTCCACAGGGGCGCAGGGGGCCCTCCAGGCAAATACAGAAAAGGCAAAGGGAGCAGATAACCGTCGCGGTCAATACCAGCAGTGTAGCCCCAAAGACCTGGACGCAGTGTCACAAGAATTTCAATGACCTCACACGAATGGTCAATGTCAGTGAATTCATCTTCAAATGCCATATCCTTACAACTGATCCACTGGCCGCAGACACTGCTCAATTCACCAGATCTCCTTCACTCACCCACCAACAATCTCTGTCAATCACGACTCATTCCTCACATCCATAGCTTCACCTCACCCTCACACACTTATCACTGCCACAAGCTTTGCACTCGCATCTCTCAGCTTACACACACTGCCAGCTATTCAACCATGACAAACGCAACACCCAAACACACTGCACCACATTCACGGACACACTTCCTTCTCTCTTGCAGGACAACCATGATGCAGCGCCTGATGGCCAATGTCTCAGCTTCCATTGCATCACAGGCAGAGGCTTCCTATAAGTGTATGCAGGCACCTTTAGTAATGACTCCACGAGGCAGGGTATGGTTCTTAAACTCTCGAGACTTGCAGTCCTTTATTAGCAGCTGCTGAGTGCCAACAACAAGCTGTGTGTTCCTTTTTATACTGGGTTACCTGCCGTGTGCAGGCAACCCCTGGGTCTCCAGAAACAGCACCCTCTAGTGTACCGGTAAGGTGTGTACCGTACAAGAGTACATTCAATGTTGCATATAGTGTTACAGACATCACACAGTGAACAGGCATGCATATACAACACATCCCACCATCTGAGTGCTGCAGCAAAAGCTCATCAAGTCATGCAAGCTCAGCTTACTGCCACACCAAGCACAGTCGACTGCCATCATGGCTGCCGTTACCATGTTGAAAGGGGCTTGCAGGGTGTCAGAGCAGTCCAGCAGTCTATCCTCCAACAACTGACTGGGATTGCTGGGGCACTGCCCCGGGGGATTGGCAGTGGCTCCGTGGAGCACTAACCTGCTGTCCTCTCTCAGGTTGACACCATTCGTCCTCCTACCCCTGCCACTCCACCTGGGTCCTGGCTTTTACCCGTCAGCCAGACAGCTGCCACGCATGCCAAGGTGGTGCTGTCCAAAAGCATGCTGTCGAGGCCCAGAGCTGCTCGAGGTCATTCCCGTCTGCAGTCTCCTCCACGGAAGACCAGCTGTCTTCCACCAGCCATGCTGCAGCCACTGGGGTAGCACTGCGGAGAAGCACCAGGACAGGCAGTGGCACAGGGAAGACAGGCATTAAGGGAATGCAGGAGGGTGGTTAGTTTATTTTGGATTGTGATCTTGGATGGATTGATGTATAAAGTTGGTTTGGAATGTTTCTTTTGTCGTGGTTTGATTTCAGCATTGTGGCCAAGAGGACACTGTCATGGTCAGTAACAGAGGGAAGGCAAGGTGTGGGATGATTGTTTAGTGGGTAATTGGGGTTTGTGATCACTGGTACCCCAGTCAGATGAGTCGATCGCGAACAGCCCAGGCAGAAATGGGCTGCCGCCTCCCTTCCGTTTCCTCCTCCTCCTCAGCTCATCGCTGTATACGTGGCAAGGGCTATTCTCGCATGATGGCGAGGTTGTAGAGGATGGAACAAACCACGATGAATCTTGAGAAGGGTACTGGCGAGTAGTGCAGGGCTCCTCCAGTGCGGTCCAGGACCACGATGGTCTGGTTGATCAGATTCTGTGTAGCAGCATAGCTTTCATTATACGCATGCTGCCCACACGTGACTGGGTCACTGACCGGAATCATGAGGCAGGTGGTTGACGGTCAGCTCTCGTCACTCTGTAGCCACCCTCTGCTTTGTTCTGGTGGCTCAAATGCGGATGGTACAAAGGACTGCCGCAGAATGAAGGCAATTATGCCTTCTGCCAGGATACCGGGCACTGACTTGCACAAGGTGCTGACCATGGTCACACAGCAGCTAGACACGGAGGGAGTAGAATCCCTTCCCCTTGCAGTACGTTTCCGACTTCACATGCGGCGCTCGCAAAGCGACATGTGCGGAGTCAATGACACCCTGCACCATGGGAAAGCCTGCTATCCAGGCAAAGCTGCATGCTCAAGCCACCTGCTTCTCTCTGGCAATACAGAGCCCTGGTTAGACCACACCTGGAGCACAGTGAGCAGTTCTGGGCCCACACCTGGAGCACTGTGAGCAGTTCTGGGCCCCACACCTGGAGCACTGTGAGCAGTTCTGGGCCCACACCTGGAGCACTGTGAGCAGTTCTGGGCCCACACCTGGAGCACTGTGAGCAGTTCTGGGCCCACACCTGGAGCACTGTGAGCAGTTCTGGGCCCACACCTGGAGCACTGTGAGCAGTTCTGGGCCCCACACCTGGAGCACTGTGAGCAGTTCTGGGCCCACACCTAGAGCACTGTGAGCAGTTCTGGGCCCCACACCTGGAGCACTGTGAGCAATTCTGGGCCCACACCTGGAGCACTGTGAGCAGTTCTGGGCCCCACACCTGGAGCACTGTGAGCAGTTCTGGGCCCACACCTGGAGCACTGTGAGCAGTTCTTGGCCCCACACCGAATGGCCTACTCCTGCACCTATTTTCTATGTTTCTATTTTTGCTATGAACCCGATGCAGAAAGTTGATGGCCATGCTCGCCCTGACAGTCACTAGCAATGCTGTCCTTGCCTGACCCTGAGGCAGCACATAGCAGATTTCAGTGAGCACCTCCTTAGTGAAGCGGACACGTCACACACACTGTTCTTCACTGAGGATAATGTCGGGAAATTGTTTCCTGAAGACCTTGGGTGGATATAGCTTCTCTCCCCTGCACCTCCTCCTCCTCCCTCTTCGAACCGCTTTTCCTCCTCTGTCACCTCTGCTCAATCTCCCCGTCATGCTGCAGGCCAAAGGGGGATACAAACTACTACACGTCCAGGAGAAACTGGTCTGAGCAGAAGCCTTGAAGTAACCTGCCAAACCACTCCCTGAACACTTCAAATATGGCACCAAACCAAGAAACACCTCGAGAAACAAATCAAGAGCCAGTGGAAATCAATCAGCAACGAACCGTAAAGCAGGTGATGATGCTTTTAAATAGTTCTGGTGCAGTGTCCTTCCTGCTGCTGACCACATGTTCAGCTGTGTGAGGTTAAGAAAGAACATAACATAAGAACATAAGAAATAGGAGCAGGAGTCGGCCATTTGGCCAATCGACCTGTTCCGCCATTCAAAAAGATCATGGCTGATCTGATCATGGACTCAGCTCCACTTCCCTGCTCGCTCCCCATAATCCTTTACTCCCTTATCGCTCAAATATCTGTCTATCTCTACCTTAAATATATTCAATGACCCAGCCTCCACAGCTCTCTGGGGAAGAGAATTCTACAGATTTACAACCCTCTAAGAGAAGAAATTCCTCTTCATTTCAGTTTTAAATGTGCAGCCCCTTATTCTGAGACTATGGGCCTAAGTTTGCCCCCACAATTAGGTGCGGCGACTTTTTAGACCAGAAACGGCGCCTATTATTTACCTTCGTATTCTCCCTGCAGTCCGGCCGATTCAGGCCCTTGGCGCAGTGCAGTAGAATGGGTGGAGCGCAGAGCCAGGTCCCAGCACTGAAAACATTGCCGGGACCTCTGCACATGCACGCTAGAGTGTGCGCGTATGTGCAGTAGCTCCTCGCAGCCCGAATCTCTGCAGGCTGTGTGGGAGGGGCCCGAAGCACGCCGCCCCTAGCCCTGGCCGAATGGGCTCCCCCGATGCCCGCGTTCATGTGAGCAGGCCCCCAATGGCCCTAGCAGCATTATTTCAGTGGCTGTGCCTATGTGTGGGCGCACGCTTTGATTTAAAGTATCTTGAATATCTCATGACAAGATTGGGATCTTTACAGCATAACTTGACGAAGGCAGTATTGTTAACCAGCAAGTCAAAGGCAGGAGATGCTCGGCAACAGGGTTAGTGTGCGTGTGGGGCACAGGAAGCATTCAGAGAGTGGGGACGGTTTCGTGCAGCGTGTGAAAGTGAAGGAACAGGGCAAGAGGGGGCGAGGCAGATGGGGACCTGACTTGAGATGAATTACCGAGCTGGCTGAGGCCAGAAAAACAAACTTTGAATGAACCAAGGCAAACAGCCAACAGCTGCTGGCACCAATCCAATATACGGTTTGTGGCGTTATTTTGTTGACCAAATTGAATACATTTCGTGAGTGTGTGTGAGTCTATCTCAAAAAATCCCCCCCCGTTAAGATGCTGCGTTCACCACCCACCGCCCCCAGCACCCCCCCGCCCCGCAGCCTGCCGCGTTGAGCCTTCTCCCTCCCCCGCCTCCGTTCAGATGCTGCGTTCTCCCTCCCTTATCCCAGACCGAAGGGACTCCCGCACGGCCAGCCAATGCTGAGTTTAGTTGAAGGTAGGATTTACTTCAGTTCTTTATTTGTTAATTTAATTATTTACTTCACTTCTTTATTTTTTATTGAATGCTTATTACTTTTTGTGCTTTGTTTGGTGCTTGGTGGTGCTTTAAATGTAGTTACTTGCGCTGATTCCTTAACTCGAGGTAAGGTTTTTCTGTGCGGTCAGAAGTGGCCACATACGCTGGCCTAAGTTAGTTTGGAGCAACTATTTGCGGGCCAAAAGCCTAAAACAGGGGTAAGTGGCTGGGAACGCCCCCTTTTGAAAAAAAAACGAAACCAAAAATAAACCTAACTAACTCACTTACACTGACGCAAATTAAATGGCCAGAATTGCAACTAAAAAGATAGTCCAGAAAAATCAAGTTGCTCCAAAAAAAACGGAGCAACTCCTGACATGTCCCCTAGTTTTAGTTTCCCCTATGAGTGGAAACACCCTCCCTGCATCCACTTTGTCGCGCCCCCTTGGTATCTTATATCCTTCGATAAGATAGAAATATAGAAACATAGAAAATAGGTGCAGGAGTAGGCCATTCGGTCCTTCTAGCCTGCACCGCCATTCAATGAGTTCATGGCTGAACATGCAACTTCAGTACCCCATTCCTGCTTTCTCACTATACCCCTTGATCCCCCTAGTAGTAAGGACTTCATCTAACTCCTTTTTGAATATATTTAGTGAATTGGTCTCAACAACTTTCTGTGGTAGAGAATTCCACAGGTTCACCACTCTCTGGGTGAAGAAGTTTCTCCTCATCTCGGTCCTAAATGGCTTTCCCCTTATCCTTAGACTGTGACCCCTGGTTCTGGACTTCCCCAACATTGGGAACATTCTTCTGCATCTAACCTGTCTAAACCCGTCAGAATTTTAAACATTTCTGTGAGATCGCCTCTCATTCTTCTGAACTCCAGTGAATACAAGCCCAGTTGATCCAGTCTTTCTTGAGATGTCAGTCCCGCCATCCCGGGAATGAGTCTGGTGAACCTTCACTGCACTCCCTCAATAGCGAGAATGTCCTTCCTCAAGTTAGGAGACCAAAACTGGACACAATACTCCAGGTGTGGCCTCACCAAGGCCCTGTACAACTGTAGTAACACTTCCCTGCCCCTGTACTCAAATCCCCTCGCTATGAAGGCCAACATGCCATTTGCTTTCTTAACCACCTGCTGTACCTGCATGCCAACCTTCAATGACTGATGTACCATGACACCCAGGTCTTGTTGCACCTCCCCTTTTCCTAATCTGTCACCATTCAGATAATAGTCTGTCTCTCTGTTTTTACCACCAAAGTGGATAACCTCACATTTATCCACATTATACTTCATCTGCCATGCATTTGCCCATTCACCTAACCTATCCAAGTCACTCTGCAGCCTCATAGCATCCTCCTCGCAGCTCACACTGCCACCCAACTTAGTGTCATCCACAAATTTGGAGATACTACATTTAATCCCCTCGTCTAAATCATTAATATACAGTGTAAACAGCTGGGGCCCCAGCACAGAACCTTGCGGTACCCCACTAGTCACCTCCTGCCATTCTGAAAGTACCCATTTACTCCTACTCTTTGCTTCCTATCTGACAACCAGTTCTCAATCCACGTCAGCACACTACCCCCAAACACATGTGCTTTAACTTTGCACATTAATCTCTTGTGTGGGACCTTGTTGAAAGCCTTTTGAAAGTCCAAATACACCACATCAACTGGTTCTCCCTTGTCCACTCTACTGGAAACATCCTCAAAAAATTCCAGAAGATTTGTCAAGCATGATTTCCCTTTCACAAATCCATGCTGACTTGGACCTATCATGTCACCTCTTTCCAAATGTGCTGCTATGACATCCTTAACAATTGATTCCATCATTTTACCCACTACCGATGTCAGGCTGACCGGTCTATAATTCCCTGTTTTCTCCCTCCCTCCTTTTTTAAAAAATGGGGTTACATTGGCTACCCTCCACTCCATAGGAGCTGATCCAGAGTCTACGGAATGTTGGAAAATGACTGTCAATGCATCCGCTATTTCCAAGGCCACCTCCTTAAGTACTCTGGGATGCAGTCCATCAGGCCCTGGGGATTTATCGGCCTTCAATCCCATCAATTTCCCCAACACAATTTCCCGACTAATTAGGATTTCCCTCAGTTCCCCCTTCTTACTAGACCCTCTGACCCCTTTTATATCCGGAAGGTTGTTTGTGTCCTCCTTAGTGAATACCGAACCAAAGTACTTGTTCAATTGGTCTGCCATTTCTTTGTTCCCAGTTATGACTTTCCTTGATCCTGACTGCAGGGGACCTACGTTTGTCTTTACTAACCTTTTTCTCTTTACATATCTATAGAAGCTTTTGCAGTCCGTCTTAATGTTCCCTGCAAGCTTCCTCTCTATTTTTCCTGCCCTAATCAAACCCTTTGTCCTCCTCTGCTGAATTCTAAATTTCTCCCAGTCCCCAGGTTCACTGCTATTTCTGGCCAATTTGTATGCCACTTCCTTGGCTTTAATATTATCCTTGATTTCCCTTGATAGCCACGGTTAGAAACATAGAAAATAGGTGCAGGAGCAGGCCATTCAGCCCTTCTAGCCTGCACCGCCATTCAATGAGTTCATGGCTGAACATGCAACTTCAGTACCCCCTTCCTGCTTTCACGCCATACCCCTTGATCCCCCGAGTTGTAAGGACTTCATCTAACTCTCTTTTGAATATATTTAGTGAATTGGCCTCAACTACTTTCTGTGGTAGAGAATTCCACAGGTTCACCACTCTCTGGGTGAAGAGGTTTCTCCTCATCTCGGTCCTAAATGGCTTTCCCCTTATCCTTAGACTGTGACCCCTGGTTCTGGACTTCCCCAACATTGGGAACATTCTTCCTGCATCCAACCTGTCCAAACCCGTCAGAATTTTAAACGTTTCTATGAGGTCCCCTCTCACTCTTCTGAACTCCAGTGAATACAAGCCCAGTTGATCCAGTCTTTCTTGATAGGTCAGTCCCACCATCCCGGGAATCAGTCTGGTGAATCTTCGCTGCACTCCCTCAATAGCAAGAATGTCCTTCCTCAAGTTAGGAGACCAAAACTGTACACAATACTCCAGGTGTGGCCTCACCAAGGCCCTGTACAACTGTAGCAACACCTCCCTGCCCCTGTACTCAAATCCCCTCGCTATGAAGGCCAACATGCCATTTGCTTTCTTAACCGCCTGCTGTACCTGCATGCCAACCTTCAATGACTGATGTACCATGACACCCAGGTCTCGTTGCACCTTCCCTTTTCCTAATCTGTCACCATTCAGATAATAGTCTGCCTCTCTGTTTTTACCACCAAAGTGGATAACCTCACATTTATCCACATTATACTTCATCTGCCACGCATTTGCCCACTCACCTAACCTATCCAAGTCACTCTGCAGCCTCATAGCATCCTCCTCGCAGCTCACACTGCCACCCAACTTAGTGTCATCCGCAAATTTGGAGATACTACATTTAATCCCCTCGTCTAAATCATGAATGTACAATGTAAACAACTGGGGCCCCAGCACAGAACCCTGCGGTACCCCACTAGTCACTGCCTGCCATTCCGAAAAGTACCCATTTACTCCTACTCTTTGCTTCCTGTCTGACAACCAGTTCTCAATCCACGTCAGCACACTACCCCCAATCCCATGTGCTTTAACTTTGCACATTAATCTCCTGTGTGGGACCTTGTCGAAAGCCTTCTGAAAGTCCAAATATACCACATCAACTGGTACTCCTTTGTCCACTTTATTGGAAACATCCTCAAAAAATTCCACCTTCCCCGTTTTATTTTTACGCCAGACAGGGATGTACAATTGTTGTAGTTCATCCATGCGGTCTCGAAATGTCTGCCATTGCCCATCAACTGTCAACCCCTGAAGTATCATTCGCCAATCTATCCTCGCCAATTCACGCCTCATACCTTCAAAGTTACCCTTCTTTAAGTTCTGGACCATGGTCTCTGACTTAACTGTTTCATTCTCCATCCTAATGTAGAATTCCACCATATTATGGTCACTCTTCCCCAAGGGGCCTCGCACAACGAGATTGCTAATTAATCCTCTCTCATTACATAACACCTAGTCTAGGATGGCCTTCGCGCTAGTTGGTTCCTCGACATATTGGTCGAGAAAACCATCCCTTATGCACTCCAGGAAATCCTCCTCCACCGTATTGTTTCCAGTTTGGTTCGCGCAATCTATGTGCATATTAAAGTCACCCATGATAACTGCTGCACCTTTATTGCATGCACCCCTAATTTCCTGTTTGATGCCCTCCCCAACATCACTACGACTGTTTGGAGGTCTGTATACAATTCCTACTAGTGTTTTCTGCCCTTTGGTGTTCTGTAGCTCCACCCATACCGATTCCATATCATCCAGGCTAATGTCTTTCCTTACAATTGCATTAATTTCCTCTTTAACCAGCAACGCCACCCCGCCTCCTTTTCCTTTCTGTCTATCCTTCCTAAATGTTGAATACCCCTGGATGTTGAGTTCCCAGCCTTGGTCACCCTGGAGCCATGTCTCCATGATGCCAACCACATCGTATCCGTTAACTGCTATCTGCACAGTTAATTCGTCCACCTTATTCCGTATACTCCTCGCATTGAGGCACAGAGCCTTCAGGCTTGCCTTTTTAACACACTTTGACCCTTTAGAATTTTGCTGCAAAGTGGCCCTTTTTATTTTTTGCCTTGGGTTTCTCTGTCCTCCACTTTTACTCATCTCCTTTCTATCTTTTGCTTCTGTCTCCATTTTGTTTCCCTCTGTCTCCCTGCATTGGTTCCCATCCCCTTGCCATATTAGTTTAACTCCTCCCCAACAGCACTCGCAAACACTCCTCCCAGGACATTAGTTCCAGTCCTGCCTCGGTGCAGACCGTCCGGTTTGTACTGGTCCCACCTCCCCCAGAACCGGTTCCAATGCCCAGGAATTTGAATCCCACCCTGCTGCACCACTGCTCAAGCCACGTATTCATCTGAGCTATCGTGCGATTCCTACTCTGACTAGCACGTGGCACTGGTAGCAATCCCGAGATTACTACTTTTGAGGTCCTACTTTTTAATTTAGCTCCTAGCTCCTTAAATTCATCTCGTAGGACCTCATCCCGTTTTTTACCTGTATCGTTGGCACCAATGTGCACCACGACAACTGGCTGTTCACCCTCCCTTTTCAGAATGTTCTGCACCCGCTCCGAGACATCCTTGACCCTTGCACCAGGGAGGCAACATACCATCCTGGAGTCTCGGTTGCGACCGCAGAAACGCTTATCTATTCCCCTTACAATTGAATCCCCTATCACTATCGCTCTGCCACTCTTTTTCCTGCCCTCTTGTGCAGCAGAGCCAGCCACGGTGCCATGAACTTGGCTGCTGCTGCTCCCCCCTGATGAGTCATCCCCCTCAACAGTACTCAAAGCGGTGTATCTGTTTTGTAGGGGGATGACCACAGGGGACCCCTGCACTACCTTCCTTGCACTGCTCTTCCTGTTGGTCACCCATTTACTATCTGGCTGTGTACCCTTTACCTGCGGTAAGACCAATTCACTAAACGAGATATTCACGTCATTCTCAGCATCGTGGATGCTCCAGAGTGAATCCACCTTCATTTCCAATTCCGCAACGTGGTCTGTCAGGAGCTGGAGGTGGATACACTTCCCGCACACGTAGTCGTCAGGGACACCGGAGGCGTCCCTGATTTCCCACATAGTACAGGAGGAGCATAACACGTGTCCGAGCTCTCCTGCCATAACTTAACCCTTAGATCACCTCTCATTCTTCTGAACTCCAATGAGTAGAGTCCCAACCTACTCAACCTATCTTCATAAGTCAACCCCCTCATCTCCGGAATCAACCTAGTGAACCTTCTCTGAACAGCCTCCAATGCAAGCATATCCTTCCTTAAATACAGAGACCAAAATTGCACGCAGTACTCCAGGCTTGGCCTCACCAATACCCTGTACAGTTGTAGCAGGACTTCTCTGCTTTTATACTCAATCCCTCTTGCAATAAAGGCCAACATTCCATTAGCCTTCCTGATTACTTGCTGTACCTGCATACTAACTTTTTGTGTTTCATGTACAAGGACCCCCAGGTCCCTCTGTACTGCAATACTTTGCAATTTTTCTCCATTTAAATTGTAATTTGCTTTTCTATTTTTTCTGCCAAAGTGGATAACCTCACATTTTCCCACATTATACTCCATCTGCCAAATTTTTGCCCACTCATTTAGCCTGTCTATATCCCTTTGCAGATTTTTTGTGTCCACCTCACAATTTGCTTTCCCATCCATCTTTGTATTATCAGCAAACTTGGTTACATTACACTCGGTCCCTTCATCCAAATCATTAATATAGATTGTAAATAGTTGAGGCCCCAGCACCGATCCCTGTGGCACCCCACTAGTCACTGTTTGCCAACCGGACAATAACCCGTTTATCCCGACTCTCTGTTTTCTGTTAGTTAGCCAATCCTCTATCCATGCTAATATATTACCCCCAACCCCGTGAACTTTTATCTTGTGCAGTAACCTTTTGCGTGGCACCATATCGAGGGCATTAGCTCCAGCATTAACGTTAAAAAAGGCAGCACTGGCATCATGTCAGCGTGACATCACTATCTGCGTACTCTGTATACTCCAGCACCCACGCGGATGGCCTCCTGTGTGGCTTGCACCAGAAGTGTGCACCTGCTCTTCGAATACTATTTTGGAGCCAAACCCGAACCTGCAGCACCGTAAAAACCAGCCACGCTGGGCCGAATTTAAGGCACATCTGTTTCAGTGACATTGGTTGAGGGATATATAGTGACAAGGGCACTTGTGAGAACACCTCTGCTCTTCTTCAAAATAGTGCCATGGGATCTTTTACGTGCACCTGGTTTAACGTCTCATCCGAAAGACATGAAGGAATCTTGCACATCATCCTGCACAATAGCAGGCAAGGCGTAAAGTTCATGCTTTGTGCAGCACAGTACAATTCTGAGAGTCAAAATTCTGAACTTGATTCACTGGAGGATGTCTGGCTGTAGAAGCAGTAAACCAATTAACTACTGCAGAATTGGGAAATGAACCAATTTATTTTCCTCTGCGTATGTACAGAAGGCCACATTTAATCATGTGCAGAGCACAATTTCCTCACCAGCTGCTGACAGACTTTTACTATGTGGTTTTATTTTCCCCTAAAAAACAGGCAGCTTGCTCAAAAAAGGACTGTCCAATTAAAAAAAACTGGATGGCTAGCAAACGTAATGTTCCTGGTTTTGTTCTAATGCACTTCCTGGAAATGGTTAGCATTAGTTTAAAGAAAAAGCTCTCTCCAAAAGTACAGATGCATTAAACCTTTTCAAACATACTCAGCGGCCAATATATTATGCACCAAAAGTTAACTTTGTGCGATCCTGAATCAAAAGAGCTAATTATAGTTGGGCTTATGTAAAAGGATACCAGTGTATTCAGATAACACAACAATGTTTCTGCTAGGGACATTGTATCAGAGATCTCACAAGAAGAAATACAAGAACTTGAACCCAAGGATATATATGCAACTAAGTGGCACAAGGATATAGTTGATGCAAATGTAAACTGAAAAGCACTTTGCAGATATTCAGCTACTTTGGAAATGCGATAGTGATTCAGCCATGAATGCATTACTATTCTGATGTCAAAGTATCTTTTATGTTCTACTTTTGGTAATGATCCTTTACAAACAATTGATACTACTTTTCTGCAGTAAATAACCTTTTAAAGTAATATTACAGAAAGGACAATGATATGTCAATATCATTACTTCTCAAATATTCAGAAATACTCAAAAATCGAAAATCAGCAGCCTACACAGAACACAGATGGTCATGCAACAAAATTTCACATTGGGGTTTACACTTCGATAAGGTTCCTGTTAACTTGGGTAAATCCATATTTCCTCGTGCCGCTGCCACCATCAATAAGCTGCATTAGAGGGACGAGAATTTAACAGACACAAAACTTGCAAGTGAAATTATCTGCCCCACGTATAATTTTGTTTAAGTGCCTCTGCGAACAAGGTGAATACAACTGCTCACTGCGCTAACAGATGACTCCATGCACAGGTATTGACAGTTATTAAAGATAGCCTATGCTACCATTACAACTGCTGTGCAAACATCAATCAAAGTAAGCACTGATAAAACAAATTGCAGCAAAAGAAAAATATGGTTGTTCAGTATAATTAAAGATCTCAGTGATCTAAAATTCAGCCAGCAAATTTTTATGATTTTTCTTTTTTTTTTAAAAAAGAACCAGGAAACCTCGAGAAAGGGAGGCAATGTAATTTACAGATCTTCGGAAAAAAATGACTCACAAAATTGTTGGAATCCAAGGACTTACAGAACTGGCTTTTACTCATACAGCACCCTCCAATATCAAATCTTGTTGAACTTAAATCCCAACAGTGCCTTCGAGCTATAGTACTGAAAAATGGAATGTAAAACTTTATCAGTAGCCATAAACCATGCACATGCTCATTCTTTCACCTAATTTAGCTCCCTCCATTCCCTTTCTCATGCGTTCAGCTGTTCATGGTCTTCATTGCAACTGCTGTAATGTTCTGCTGACAAGCATCTGTTAGAAATATGCCACAAAGCCTGAGCCGACTTTCCAAGCTGTACAAAATAAAATTAACTGAGAAATGCAGACTGACAGCTTTTCATACGTGTGATATAAATTGGCCCAAGTTTCTGTCTTGTTTAATAACATTATTTGAGTATAATGTTTGGTATTAAAGTGACAGCTGGAGAATTAGACTGTTTGCTTGCAATTTGTTCTGGCCCTGCAGCTATTCTGCTTTAATTTAGCAAACATCCTTATGCGATCTAAAATCAAATCCACTTATTATGCGCATTAAGAATTTTGTGAATAGCTGAATATAGTATCATTTTCCCAAACAACTAATCACAATATCAGGAAAGTGAATAATTGATGTTACTGTGACAATTTACTTTATATATACACATACATTGTTTAATTTTTTTTTAATTATCTGAATAAATTGCAAACAAGTCAGCATTGTTTGCTGGAGAATGTGTTTTATTTCAAGTTACTGAAAGACTATTAAATTATATGGTAGCATTATGGAATTACCTAAATCTAAAGTCGTAAAACTTGCCCAAAGAATTCATACATTCAAAAACAAGATCCATAATTAGTAACTGCTATGGTTGGATAACATGCTTCTAGTCTGCTAGTATTACATGCCCAAAAGACATTTAAGACTGCAAAAGATCACACTGAGTTCACAATCATAAAACCGAGTGTTACATTTAGTCACTAGGTATATGACTTTCCTTCAAACACAGCAACAACTTGCATTTCTATAGCATCATTAATCTAGTAAAATGCCCCAAGGTACTTCACAGGAGTGTTATCAAACAAAAGTTCTCACCGAGCCACACAAGGAGAATTAGGGCAGATGCCCAAAAGCTTGGACAAAGAGATAGGTTTTAAGGAGCATCGTAAAGGAAGAGAGAGGCAGATAGGTTTAAGGAGGGAATTCCAGAGTTAAGGCTGAGGCAGCTAAAAGCAAGGCCTGCCAATCGTCAAATATGACACCAAGGTTGTGACCGGTCTGGTTCAGACTCAGACAGTTGCCAAGGAGAGGGATGGAGTTGGTGGCTGGAGACCAGCCTTACACCTCCGCAGACTGTGGCGAGGACACAGAAGTACGATGGGGTGGGCTTTCTGCCTGCCCAGAACCACAGTCCAAATCCCGAGGATGGAGACATTTTAAAATTTGGAGTGGATACACTGCACCGACCGAGGCGAATAGCGGTGCTCAGCTGTGGTGGTGGTAAACTGGAGTGGCCAGCTGCTGTCCCGAGAGAGTAAGCCCTCTGGGATTAATTACCTTTCTTTTCAGCAATCTTGAGGATTTCTGTCACACCCAGAACAAGATCTATGCCTGCTCGCAGTCAGCGGAAGTTTCATTTTTTCTAAGGCATTTAATTACCTTTAACATCAATTAATTTTAAATATGTGAGGTGTTTTTTTTAAATAAAAGGGCTCAATTTTCCTCAATGCCGAATTACGGCTGTTTTTCTTGGCTCCAACTACTCCAAAAAAAAAGTAGCAAGTTTCCCCGCTCTATTTTTTTAAATTGATGCCGCACAGCCTGTCCTGTAACCCCATTGGCAGGCTTAGCCTAATGTCTGCGCCGAAAAAACGATGCCGCCCCTTCTGCGCATGTGCGGAAAAAAGTTAATTTTTGACGTGATTGCTGTGGGCGGGCCCAGTACAGCTCCCGGTCTGCAATTGGCCATTTTTAAAGAGCCAGTTGTGTGTGTGAGAACTTTAATTCTCAGTGGAAAAATCGGAGCTGCAATACAAGATGCAACGTGGCAAAAGGACCAAGAATTTCTCACAGGATGAAGTGGAGGCACCGGTTACTGTGATTGAGAACAGATGACAGGAGCTGGACACCAGCAGAGGTCACATAAAAGTTCCACCCAAAGAAATGAAGAAACGCTGGAACCAACTTGCAGAAGATTACTGTGCAATGGTGACCACCCCGAGGTCTGGAGGCCAGAGCAAAAAGAAGTGGCAGGACCTTGGTCAAGTAGTTAGTGTAAGTAATATTTTCATTTAGTCACTGGAATTGCAATTGTAAATGTGACCATCTGTATATGTCCCACCCAGCAGAAAGACACCCTCTCTAAAAAGTTATATTTTCATCTTTGCAGAAGAAAGTGGCACACAACAAAAGGGAAAGAACTCGAACAGGAGGAGGCCCGGCAAATCTGCACCCACTGACACCCTTGGAAGAGATGGTCGCTGCTTTGATGGGTCCTGCCTGGAGAAAAGCAACCACCACTGCACAAGCTGGGCCCACACTCGAGGGAGAGGGTAAGTCCTGCAAATTCCACAGTCTGGCTTTGCTAAATGTTAAGTACTGCGTGAGCTAGCCAGGCTTTGGTTCATGGGGATGTCTCCATCAGCTACGCTTCGGTTGATGCAATGTGCTATCATTCATCGTGGTCCTTCAAACCAGCCTGCTGCCTGCGCTGTGTGAGCCTACTCATACCACCCACCCTGCCCCCTCCTCTGCTGCTAACCATTTGTCTGTTCTGTTATATTTTGCAGAACTTGAGGTCAACCCTGACGATGCAGAAGATTCAGACGCGGACGAGTCTGAAGAGGAGAACATCTTCCAATCCCACATTCCAGACCAAGAGCATGGGGGTGAGGGGGAGAGGCAATGGAGGGGGAGGATGAAGGCCCCACTGTTGTACTCACTCTGGAGGAGGTGCAGGTGCCACCCATTGAGGTGCCAGCACCTTCCCTGAGTGGCACGAGTGTTGGTGGGACATTCATGGTTTCCCACCGTCCAAGGCTGGCGATTCCAGTAGGATGCAGCGAGGCACACCCAGGGCGCCACCATCCGAGACTGTGGGTCCCATTGGGGTGCAGCGAGCCACACCCGGGGTGAGGAGAGGAAGGAGAGCTCAACAGCACTCTCCTTAGGTGCAGGATCTAACAGATGTGGTTCACATGATGGCAATGAGTGCGGAGAGCATTGACCTTACCCAAACACTCCTGGACATCAGAAGTAGGGTGGGTGATGAGGGATCGGGAATGTCGGGAGAAGTAACAACACTCTCATGAGAAATGGAAACACTGTCCGGGAAAATGAGGGCGGGAATGTCGCAGGTAGTTCAAACACTCTCAGTGAACATGAGGGAGGGCATGTCACAGGTAGGTGAGACACTGTCGGCAAAAATGTGGGCGGGAATGTTGGGGGTAGTTAACATACTGTCACGGCACATGAGGGAGGGAATGTCGGACATAGCTGCTGCAATAAGGGAACATGCCCAGACCCCGCGGCCATTGACAGAATCAACTGCCACTCCCACTCCAATCCCCAGACCAGCCTCTGAAGAAGCCCAAGCCGGTCCCTCCACATTACCGCCTGCTCCCACCCCCCATCGAGAAGTGCGCATTACCCGAGATGTTCGAAAGAATAAGCTTGGTACCAACCCGAGAAACACTGCACCACCGCCTGTGGGCAGGGGTGACGTCAATAAGATCAAGCGCAGCTGGCGGTCTTACAATAGGTGGAGGAGAGATGGGTGCAGCCTATCTTTGCTGCTGTTGTTGTTATTATTGTTGGTACTGTTGTAACTGTTCTTAAATTAAGTTTTTTTTTAAATTATGTAAATTTATGTTTAAAAGTTCATAAGTGATGTTAAAGTTTGTAAGTGATCTTAACTGAAAACTTTAAAGTTTGATACAAGAATATTTTTATTGTAGTTAAGTTATGTACAAACAAATGCTTGTTAAACATCTAAATAAAATATATTTTATATTATAACTGAATCAATTACATTATTTGTTCCATTATTAGAACAACTTTTTGAACTAAACAAGAATAATTTCCGTTATTTGTTCCAGTAACACAACACATTACGGAACAGGTCCAAACAGTACACATGGTCCATGTGGAATAGTTGCCACTGAGCCTTCAGGCAGCAAAGCGTGCACGGATGAGCTGCTGGCCCAAGGCTCGAGCAATTGTTAAAGGGGCACGGCGGCCTGCCCTCCTCCGCCAATTGACAAAGCACTCCTCCTGATGCTTCTAGGTCGCAGGTCTGCTTTTACTAACTCACAGATCGCAGTTACACCTTCTTTCGGAAACACAGCCATCTGACACAGTCTGTATCACTCAGGTGCAGGTACTTTAGAGGCTCGATTAGACACGGGATCAGCACGCAATGAGACAACAGGCATCATTGACCTGCAGCCATGGCCAGGTGTTAGCTCACCGGAGGGTGAACACACACACACACTCACGCACACATGCAGTCATGCACACACACACACACACACACACACACACGTACGCACACATGCAGTCATGCACACACACACACACACACACATATGCACGCACGCACACACATGTACACGAGTGCTGCTGCACAGGACTCAGATGAGGACTTCGATGGGGTGGCCTACAGATGAAGACTGATGAGTATGCACAATGAAATGCTTGGTGCGTTGGTGGGCCTGCCAGGAAGCCTATGTGCAATGTCAAGGAGTGTGGTGAAGTCACGTGCCAACTTGGCACAGGGCTTTGCGCAGAGCTTGGAGCCCATCCTTTCCAGCATGGAAGTGATGGGCAACTCCATTAGCGCACTTGTGTCCGATCTCTCAGCTTCCACTGCAGCACAAGCAGAAGCCACCCAACACCTGGGTGCTGCTGTGGAAGCTTCAACTCCACTGTGGAGGCTCAGCTATCTGCC